>NC_051294.1:309668-619337 GCF_900681995.1 Plasmodium vinckei vinckei
AAACAAGAAAGGAAAGATAAAGGTTCTACAATTTCAATATCATTTATAATTTGTTTGAAAACCATTTTATTTATTATTTTTTTAGTTAGCATATTTTCATTGTACAAATAATTTATTCTTTCTTTTATTTTACGAATACTCTCAACCATTTCTTGCATCTGCAAAGGTATAGTAAAGGGAAACAAAAAAATGATATTATTTTGATAGACTAAGTTGGCATGTATAATAATTAAAATTTTAAAGTCACACAAATTTCCAACGTTTTAAATAACCTTAGGAATGTTGATAATAAACAGATTAGAAATTATATTTAGAGAAATTTTTTTTATTTGATCATCATATAATTTGTTAAGTATACTGAGACATAAAAATAAAATTAACGAATAAGTTTTGTCATAACATTTTTCAATTTTTGAAAGTGTCAAGAATAATTGCATTCCCATTTCAAGAAACCTAAGATTAAAGAGAGAAGGAAAATAAATATGTTGTGTATATTCTAAATATGTAGAGAAGTTTCTACTGAGAATATAATGACACATTCTATATAACCTATACTCTTGACTATGTTTTGGAAATCCATTTTTTATGTCAAGCTTTTTCAATTTAAGACATAGTGTTGATATTATATCTTTCGAAATCCTAAAGAAAAAATAAAAATTATTAATCATGTTAATTTATAAATAGTTTTCAGGTTTGTCACTCTTGTAAGTGGCTAAAAATAATAAATTGTCTTACCGTTCAATCGAAAGTGTGTCATCTATTATGCTAACATAATTTAGTATCTTTAAAATAATAAGATTATTTACTCGTGCATTTTGGGAAAGGGCTATATGTACGTACCCCCACACCTGCTCATCAGTAAGAAGTAAAACAATATGAAACATTTATTTAGTGAAATTTGTAGAGAGCAATATGCTTAGGGTTCAGTCCCATTTTACTTTCCGATTTTTATTTTACTTGATATATTTTGGGATATAATTCAAAGCGACGGGTAGAAAAAATAAACAAACATTGAAGGATACACAGCTGTGCGATGTATTGGATAGGTTCGCTTTAAGAATGGGAAAAATAAAAAATGCATATATAGATATAGATGTAAGTATAGGGAGGGGTTAGATAGCAAAGGTGTGTTTACTTACTCGTCATGACAAAAAAACTTCTTTGCAAAATTAAAAATATGTGAAGTTGTAAATCTAATAGTTGAGTAAACATTTTTATCTGTACATTCTGTAGAACCTAAATCATTGTTCTGATCAACAGTATCGTAATAATCATCATCTACAATTAAGTTGGCAACCTGGTGATAATTAATATTTTTGTCAGCAAGTGATTTTATATTTTTATAAAAATCGTCGACAATATTTAAAAATGCAGTTTTAGTCTCTTTTGACAAAGTTGATGAATGTGAAAAGGTTTCCATATTTTTGAAAAAGAAATAATTATGTAAAAGTATTTTTTTTTTAGTATTTTTTACGAAATATTGTTGAGGGGTATTTACTTCTTCATTTTGGCTAAATAGATTATTATCTGCATCTATTTCAAGTTCATTATTGAAAGTATTTTTTTTGTTTATTTCATTTTTCAAATTGTTAATATTTATGTAAGTATGACCAGCTAATATTTTATCTTTTATTGCAGACACATATTTTTGGTGAGCTAATATTTTCATTCGATTTTGATATATAATTTTGTATAATAAATAAAGTATATAATTAAAAATGTTTAAAATGTTTGCAATTATTATATTTTTATTATTTAAAAACATGATACCATTTGATTTTTTTTTTATAATTTTTATAATATTTAAACATATGTCTTTATATATATACACATTTGAATAGTTACAACAAATTAGCATTTTAATAAGTTTAAAGATTTTCATACATTTATCAACTGATTCAATGTTAATTATTTTTTTATAAATATAGGACGTTATTATGTCTTGGTATTTGCCAATTATTTGTGTTAGCTCGTGATTATAGGAATTTTTATTTGTTCCTTCCTCATTATTGGATAAATATTTGTGGGTACCAAATAAAAAATAAGTAGACAACTGTTTAACATTGTTTGATTCATTATTTATATTTAATAAAAAGAAAACGAGATTTTTGTAAAAATATTTTTTTATTACTTCATTTAAATTTGTTAAATGTAATATTAAAAAGGATTTATTTATACATATAATTAGCAAAGATATGTAATAATAATTTAGATTATTTTTTTTCTCTTCCCATATTTCATTTTCTTTTATTTTTTCGAAACATAAACAAATTATATTTTCTACAACTGTTTGGATATTCAATTTAAAGTTTTTTAATTTTATTATTATTGCTAAAGAAAAATAATTATTAAAAATAGTTGAATATTCAAATAGAATGTTTTTTACAAACTCTGTTTCGAGTCTTTCTTTAAAATATGGGGCATCCTTGTCATCTTTGCCTGTTAGTTTTATCTTTACCCATAGTAAAATAATTAGATAATCAAGATAATAATTTATAAAATGAAAGATCTTGCATGTTTGTTTTATTTTCATTATGTGATTATCAATACTTTTGGTGTCTTCTCCATTTTTTATGTCAAGTTCAGAAAATAAAACATCATTGATGTAGCTTTCAGCTTGGTTATTGTCACATGCCAAAAAGGAATAAATTGTTACTTCGTTTATCAGGCTGAAAAGAGGAAAATGAAAAAAATGAAAAGAATGGAAAAAGCATGTATATATTATATACAATATGTGGGTGTATATTTTAAAGAGTCCGGTTTGGAAACTAACCTGATGGATTGGTGTTTAAAGGAGTTCTTCAAATTTGTTAGCATTAACAAGTTAGAAAAATTAAATGAATTTGACAAGTCTTGAGTATTATCAATAATAGATAAAGGAAGATTATTATATATGTCAATATTATAAAATGAATTATTTTCAGATAAAACTATACTATGTATATTAGTCTGAGCAGGTTGATAATTTTTATTATGTATTGATGTTATATCGGATATTTCATATAAATTTAATAAAAAATTAAAAATAAGACAACTATTAATATGTTTTGAAAAATGAATAATATTTTTCATCTTAAGGTTATAACTAATAAAAGTGTAATATATATATCCCCTTAAAAAATTTAAAATAAAAATATTATTTTCTTTTTTTAATAAAAAAATATTATATAAATATTTAAAATAATAATGTTCTATATTATAATTTAGCTGATCAAGTGAAGAATTATTTATTTCATTATGACATAAATTTTCATTTTTTTTTTCTGAAACATTTTTTATAAAATTTAAAAATATTTTATATAAATCATTTTGAAATTGACTTCCAAATTGGATAGGGAATGACTCATCTGTTTGTCTATCCATATTTAGAGTACTAACCGAATGTTCTATATTCTCGGGAAACATTTTTTCATTTTCATCACTAGCACTTCTAATATGATTAGTTTCATTATTAATTGTGTCTTTACATGTTTTGTCAACATTTTTTAAAATATTTGTTAAGCTTCTTACTTGGTGAATCATCAAATTGGGTTCTTCAAAGTATTGTAAAATATGATTGTTAAACACAAAATTTATATTAGGTAAAAAATTTATATCTTTATCATAAAACATTTGAGATAAAATAAAAAAAAAACTTATAAGAATTAAATTTCTATTTAAAATTGTATAATATTTAATAAGGACTTTGCAAATATCCACGATTTCACATAAATCATTTTTATGCTCATTATAATTATAATTAATTAAAATATAATAACAAATAAAATAAATGTTAGATATAATATTTTTATCTTCTACAATATCGATGTTGTTTGAAAAATAAGTTGAGTCTCTTTCTGGGTTACTAACTTGGTCATTTAAAGAGATAAATTTTTTTTCAAAATTTGGTTTGTCGTGCTCTGAGTTTCCATTGAGTACCCCCTTTGATAATACACACTGTTTCAGTACCAAATCAGTCATTTTTATAAAGTCATCATTCTGAGATAGTTCATTTAAGTTACATAAAATGTAGGTATCTCTTTTTAAATACTGGGAGATATGATCATTTTCGATGGACAAGTAATATTTCAATATTCTATCAATTGATATTGTAAATATTTTTAAAATAAAATTTTTAATTTTTTTGATATTAATACTTTTATATAGAATAAACAAATTTAAACTAACACCTTTAAATATTTTTTTTATTATATATGTATTTTTTATTTTTTTATGAATAATATATAACAATTTTAGGCTTTTTAATTTTATTTTATTATTTTTATTTATAATAAATTCTAGTAAAATTTTGATAATATTTAAAAGGCAAAAAAAAGTATCTAACCTTTTGTCCAATTTATTCCAACTATTACTACTTTTGTAGTTAGCTATATTAGTTTGGCTTGTTGAGCTAGCTTCATTTATTCCTTCAAACGCATTGTGAGGATATATATATTTAAATAAATTTTTAATATACTTTATTACAATTAAATGAAAACCTTCAGTGTTTAGTATTTTGTCATTTTTATCAACATTTGTAGGTGTATTATCCTTTTCAGCCATATATAAGTCTAACAAAGACGATATAATATTTATTCCAGAAAAAAAAAATATATCCTCATCTTTTAAATTTAATTTTGAAACACATAACGAAAGGGTTTTTATAAAATATTCAATTGTTACATAACATTTAGGACTATATAAAATGTCATATGTTTTTATATAATCGTTAGAAATATATGTACTGTTAATATAATTTTGGGGTAGGAAATTTGGAGAATCATTATTATATTTTTTATTTTTTAATAAATGCATATATATTTTTATTTTATTATAAATTATAGAGAATAAACTATAAAATATATTTCTATCTTTATCTAACGGATTGACAATATTAGGAGTGATATTATTTTGTTTAATATGGTTGTATATATTTTTTACACTTATAAGATCATCATTGGTGTTATTATTTTTTATAAAAAATATAATCCAACTAAATATATCGTTATTCTGTCTATGGTCCATATTGCCAACGAGAAAACTTCACATAAGTATTAAAGTGTGGGTATATCCATATCCTTATCCAGGTGTATATATTATTGTAAAATAAATATAACGCCAGTCGTAGAAGGTAAAAATTTATAAAAAATTAGCCATACTTGAATTTTCACATTCTATGGTAGTTTTTTTTATACTTTATTTTGTATTATTCATTTTTATTTTTAGAGTTAACAATTAAATATCAATATTTTTGTAGTTAAGCATTTTTTATATTTTATTAATATTATTAGTTGATCATAATCCCATTTTTGAAAGTGTTTGCTTTCCTTCAACTTTTAATTTGTAGCAACTGCTATATACATAAATATGTTTACCCCTTTAAACACAAAAAAGTACTATGTAATAAATATAATGTACAAAATGATGTAACAAATTTACACTATAATTCTTATGTACTACATGAGCAATGAAAATAAATTATCGTTTACCTATATTTTATACCTTTTTTATATTTTTCTTTTTCTAATATTTAATACAGCAAAATTAGGTCACAAAAAATGAAAGAAATTGTATAGACTCTTCGTTGTTTTAAAAAATATACCCACCTTAGAATTCGAAGTATAAAAAAATTTAATAAATAGTTTTTTATATAAATTCAATTTCCTTCTTTTTGCACATTTTGTGTATTTATTGTTTCGTCATCTTACTATATATATTTTCATTCTTAAGCAGCTAGTAGTCAATGGGAAAACAATTTTTAAAGTGTAATAGCCATATAGAAATGTATATTCTGCTTATTCATTTCAAAATTATCATTAAATTTTTTTTAAACTATATGCGTGTTTTATTATAAATACACACACAATGTTAAGTTACTCCCCAATGGAGAGAAGCATTTACCATACAAATTATAAAGGGCATACGATATAAATAACATATATGAATATATGGATATTGTTATAGGGTATTTTTTTGATCTTTAAGATAGAGCTAAAATAAGGCGTGTTTACAATTATGTATAATAAATTGGGGTTTATTTGGTTTATTCATCAATACACACAACTACAACATTGCCATTTTATTATATATCATCTTATAAATGAAATGCTAACATATTTGTATATTCTCTAATTTTTTTATTAATTTGTTTTCGTTCACAATTAAATGGGCCTTAAGGTTGAAAAGGGAAATCATATATATATCCTTATAAGGTCATTTGTTTTAATTTTAGAAGGCTCGACATTTTAAAACTTTTATTTCTTCGTTGAAAATTTTGTATGGAGGAAATATATTATTATGTAAATGCATAAATGCTTTAAAATTGTTGAATAGCTGTGCAGGGGAATAATGAAAAAAAAAAAAATTGTCTTTTTTTCCTGTATTGTACATGCATTTTATGCCTATATATGCATAATTTACATGAACATGAAATAATTATATGGGTATTTTGTCAATTTTGTCTGTTTTATTATAGCCATTCATAATTTTTTTTCCAAAATGTATTTAAAAAAATATATACATATATTGTCGTGTGACCTATTTTTAAGGGATATTTATAAACGGTATACATTGTTAAAATTTGTTAAATAAATATAATTCTCTTTGCCATATTTGCAATTTTTTGCAATTATTTTTTTTAAATGTAGAATGCTTGTTAAAAATGAAGGGAGCCTGAATGGTGTTAAGTATTTTAATTATATGGTTAATCTTTAATTTTTATTTTATATCTTAAGTGTAAATAATAGCAGTAATAATAATTCTGATGACGTATGTAAGTCAAATTGGAGGGAAATAATAATTTTATTACGTAAAACAATATAATTATGACGAATGAAATAAATGTTGCAAAAGAGAAAGTGCAAAATGGAAAGACAGAAATGTTCTCCAATGGTTTGGACAGTCCACAGGGAATAAAAAAAATATATAATGATAATTTGAATATGTCGGAAAAGTGCTTAAAAAAGGGAGAAATTTGTACTTCTAATGCTGTGAGTAATGGAAATGGAAGTAACAACGATGTCTCAAAAACGGTACAGGATTCAATATGTCATGAGCCCTTCAAATTAATTTATGAAGATAGTTGCACACATGTTGAAATTCCAACCATAATGTGCCAAAGCGAAGAAAACAAATATAGTAACAGAACATATTTTGGTACTACTATTATTAATAGGTATAAAAGCAAAGAGAAAAGAAATTGTATAAACAAAATAAACAATTTAAAATTATTTTTAAAGAACAAATTAAAAGAAGCTAATTTGAAAAATAGACGTGTATTTTTAAACAACATTAAGAATATCGAAGATATATTAAATTATAATTTTCGTTCGATAAAGTATAATAGATACAAAAATGATGTACCCCTGTTTTGTGAGCATGACAACTTTGTTGGACATATACCGATTGTAAAGAATAAATTACAGGAATTAAAAATTGCAGAGATGAAAAGAAATATAAAACAAAGCACTGCAATGAATTCAGATAATATACCATTTATTGCCAATAATAGTTTTGGAGAAAATATTCCTAATCAATGCAGCAATGAAAAAACTAGTGAAAATTATAGTATAGATAATATTTATGAAGGGGTCGAAGACGGAACAAAAAAAAAACAGATAAATAAATCGAATGAAGAAAACTTCAATAAACCTTCAAACAAATCAGACAAGTTAAAGCAATTTTCTATGTATAGCAAATTAAACGAAATAAAATGTGTAGAAGAACCTGGTATGACATATAAATGTGTGTATCCCCCAAATACAAAAATTAACGATGATATTAAATGCCGTCACAATGGAGATAGTTCAAAAGGGCTTCAAATAGAAAATTCCCAAATTGTGTTTAATTCTAAATTTGAAAGTGGTAACTTACAATATGTATTAAAGGAAAAGAATAAGGAATATTATTCTTTATTTATAAATAGTGATATAAGAATGAATAAGAAAACAAACCAATGGTTTTATTTTAGTGCAAGTTATATACCAGATGAATATTACACAAAAGAATTAAAAAAAGAAAAAGAAAAGAGACAAACATGTATGAATGAATTTTTAAATGATATAAATAAAGAAACAAATTGTGATCATGTAAAATATTCAGTAGATTTTTCTGATAAATTTCTTGTAAGCAATATTAAAAGGTTAAAAAAGCCTGTTTCTGTAATATTTCGTATTGAAAATATGTCAAAGCCACATTTTTTATACAAAGAAGGATATTCTCCATTAGTTTTTTCAGAGTGTAAAAATAAATTTGAAAATATACAATGGGAAAGAAATGCTTATAATATAAAATATATAAAAAACAATAAATCTAGATATTTTAATAGTAAAAAAAATTGTATTGAAAAGTTATCTTATACTACTTACACATTGGAATTTAGCTATGACTTTATGTATACATGTGATACAGTATATTTTTCAAGTTGTTATCCATATACTTATTCTTATTTAATGGAATATTTGTCTTCTATAAAAAGTTATGTAAAGAGATCCAGGCCAGAAATTAATTACATCGAGGAAACATTGTGTAAGACAACTTGTGGTTTGAATTGCCCTATTTTGGCAATAACAAATAGTGATAAATTATATAAAACTTCAAAAGAGGATAAGGAAAATAAAAAATCACATCCAGGATTAGATGATAACATAATGAATAGTATGCTCGACGGAATAAACTTATCTAAGCATAACAATAAATGTTTTAATTTTACAAATTCGGATATGTTCGATAGTTGTAATGGTATAAGCACTTATAATGATAAAATGTGGATGTATGACTTATGTCCATTTTCAAACGAAATAAATAGTGAGACAATTTTTGATGGAGTAAATAATTGTAAATTGTCAAACAAGTTTATGAGCGA
Source organism: Plasmodium vinckei vinckei (assembly GCF_900681995.1). Lineage (NCBI taxonomy): Eukaryota > Apicomplexa > Aconoidasida > Haemosporida > Plasmodiidae > Plasmodium > Plasmodium vinckei. The sequence continues at coordinate 318,511 of NC_051294.1, forward strand.
ATTTTCAAATTTATTAAAAAAAAAAGTAATTTTAAAAATGGATAGAAGGAAGAAATATGAGGAGAAAATGGTAATGCCATGTTTAAGAGGGGCATCAATATTAGTTAGTTCAAATAAATTGGAAAATAATTCAAAGGAAATGACAAAGGAAATAATTTTTTTGACATGTCGTGTGCATCCAGGAGAAACAAATGCAAGTTATGCAATGCATGGATTTTTATCATTTATAATATCAAACAATATATATGCAAACATTTTACGAAAAAATTATATTTTTATAATTATCCCAATGTTAAACATTGATGGTGTAATACTTGGTCATAATCGATTTTGTTCTAACGGTTTTGATTTAAATAGACAGTGGGACAAACCTATTTATTACTTACACCCAACAATATATACAGCTAAATCATTGCTTAAAAATCTTCAGAAAAATAATAATAAAATAATATTTTATTGTGATTTTCATGGTCATTCCAGTAAGTATAATTGTTTTTTATTTGGTAATTCAGGTACAAGAACATTTTTAAAAAAAAGTAATTATACTGAGCATTTTGCAAATATCATTTATCAATCTATTCCGTGGTTTTCTTTAGAAGATACTAAGTTTAAAAATTTGAATGAGAATGAAGGGAAAGGCGGAACAGCTAGATATATTTGTGGTACTGAACTAAAAATCGATTGTAGCTATACGTTAGAGTTATCTTTGTTAGGGGTGCGTGTAGGAAGAAGGTTGGATTGTTTGTCAGATATTAGGGATGACAGTTCTGCTAACAATTTTGATAAATCCGCCGATACAATAAATGATAGTAAAGATGTAGATACTCTTTGTAGCCCTAGTAAAGGAATTGAAACCACACCCAATGCCAAAATGATTGTTAGGGGAAGTTCTACCCGATGTTACACCAACAAGCCAAAAGTTAGCCGAAAAGAAACGGAAAAAAATGCAAGCGAATTTGAGGATTCAGAAAAGTGTCAAATTAAATTATGCATGAGAAATAAGATAAAATTAGAAGGAAATAGTGGAAATGATAATAATAAGGACAACTTCATATTTTTTAATGAAAACCTTTTACTGGTAACAGGGGTTAGTTTTGGGATATGTCTTTTTAAATTTATGAATTTATTTTCACACTGCAATATTTATAAAAAAATGGATGAGCTAGGGGGAGAGGCTTTGCCAATTTTATCAACTAGTTTAGATGACATGTGTGTGGATTCTTTGCAAATAACAGAAAATTTTCATGACTTGGGTGGAAAATTAAATAATATGAACAAGTCAGGTAATAAAGAAGAAAATGATATTATTATTAAAAAAAAAAAATTGAATAAAAATTATCGGTTAAAAATGAACAGTTGCACTTACAACATTGAAAATAAAATAAATAATAAAAATAGCTTGCAATATGCTACTAGTGACGGTTGTGACAATGGTAAGAAAGTTGTAAAAGGGTATGCCAAAAATAATGAAAATAAAAATAGTATAGTTGGTAGTAGTAACATTTCGTGTGTACATGTAAGGAATAATTATGGGGATAAACCAGTAGTAGGTACTAGCCATAAAAGTATTTCTTTGGATAAAAAATTAATAAAAAACTTTGAAGTTATGCAAGGGAATAATTTGAATGATAAAAATGGGTGTAACGGTATTTTAGCTAGCTCAAATGAAAAAGATAAAGAAAAAAAAATAGTAATAAAAAAAGTACGTAGTAATAATAAAAATAAGCTAGTAACAAAAATGAAAAAAAATTGGCATAATAATGGGGGAAGAAATAAGGACAATGATAAAGGGACAAAAGAATGTTATAGGGCTAAGATAGGAAGTAAAAAGGGATTATTAAAAGGTGAGAGTGAAAATGATAAAAACATTTTGAAAATAAATGAATTAATAAATTTAGATATGTTTCCAATTATTAGTAGTTGTAATATTGTAAGCAAACAACAGAACAACAATAGCACAAAATTGGATTTTATTTCAAATGTGTATTATAAAAAATATATCAATAATAAATATATAAATACAAAATATGTTATAAAAAGGAAAAGGAAGATACGATTGTGTAGAAAGAAGGGAATTAGTTTTTCAGCTAATTCGAAGGAACAACCTACTTGTATTGATATTATAAAAAATATAATTAAAAGAGTAGATTTGCAAAATGATGGTTATAAACTATTAGAAAATAAAAAAAACATTGCTTGTGATAAGAGCCGCGATAATAATAATAAGAAGAAGGTAGAGAGGGGTAGGAAAAAGAAGAAAAAGAAAAAGAAAAAAAATACAAAAAATATGAAATATATTACAGTTTTATCAAATTGGCATACCAAGTAAATGCTTATTCCATCAGCATATATAGTAATTTGTTTGTGTGTGATTGTTTTTTACTTTTTCATTTTTTTTTAATAATATTTCTATAAGCGGCTCGCTTTTTTTATGGCAAACAATCCAAAGAAATGGAAGAAACAAAATTTTGGAAATTTAAAATTTGGGGTATTGCAATTATCCAATGAGGTTTGGTATACCGCCTGATAAAAAAGAATGTGGCGTTAACCCTGAGAATTTTGAGTAATGTTATTTTTAAAGATTATGAAAATATAATGAAAATATAATGAAAATAAATAGGAAGAATGCATAACGTATTATTCTTTTTTTCTTATTTTTTTTTTGCGACGGTATATGTGGGAGTGCTGAATTATTTAATTGCCTTTTAGTTAATTTTTTAGCTAGTTTGGTAAATTAATTTATTTGAAAAAAATATTTAGCCATATGCAAACAAATAAAGAAAAAAAAATATGAACTGTTCATAATTTTTTCTTTTAAATATAAGTAAAATAATTAAAGCTATTTTTAAAATTACATGTTAGTGGGATAGAATGAAAGACTTAATGATAAACATATTAAAATATTTTCAACGTGCTTAGTGACATTTTTAGGGATATATATTTTTTTTTCCCCCGAAAAATGTATAAGTAGAAAATGTTTGTATGGTTAATTATGAAAATATAAAGGTGATATATTTTAGCTGCTTCAAACTATTTGCGGAAAGATAAATAATCTAGGATAAACACATTTACATATGTACATAAGCTTGATTGGCTTTTTATGCAGTTAGCCCTCGGATTGTTCGAATGAGTATATATGTGAAGAGAGTATAGCTATAAATCTTTCCAGACTGGCAAATGCATATATATTTTCTTTTTTTGGTGATTCAGTATAATGTACATACAATATAGACTATTCAGTGAGCACTCCTTATGGAGAGTATTAGAAATAAACAAAAGTGAGAATTATATTTTGGTTAGCGAGCTAAAAAATATAATAAGAAAACAAAGTAATATAAATTATAATAACAAAATTGACATATACTTTTCATTATACCAAAATGAAGATGAAGAGGATATAAATAAGAAAACGCGAAATATTTCAAAAGAAATAAAATATTTAGATGTGGATGATAAAATATATAATGGGAATAAAATACTTGTACATAGAGATGTGAAAAAAAAAAGTACTGTTCATGATATAACACATATAGCTAAAAAAGAAATAATATTAGATGTTGAAGAGAAACAAAAAGTAAATTTACCAAATGAATTTTTATGTAAAATATGTAATTATATGTTAATAGAGTCCTATATTATAGTGTGTAATAATAATTGTGGTTATTCAGTTTGTAAAAGTTGTATATTATTTTATATATTTAGTTGTATAATTAAAGAAGATGAAAAAAAAAAAAATTATATTGATATGTCTTTAGTAAAAAATGATGAAAATATAATAAAATGCCCTATTTGTAAAGGAGTATTAAAATATTGTATTGTAAATAAAAAAATGGAACTAACTTTAAAAAAATTACAAGATGAACGAAATGATATAGATTCGTTTAATTTTATTATTCAAGAAAGAAATAATAAATTTGGAAAAATAATTGAAAAAATGAAAATACAGAATTTTGATTATTCAAGTATAGAAAACCGTACCAATGATGGCACAAATATTAACACATTATTTAATAACCATATTTTTAAAACGATTGAAGAAAAATATATATACTCAACTAATAATAATAATAATAAAATAAATGAACAAATAAAAATTGAAGAAAAAACAATTTTAAATCATTTTATGTACTTAATGGATAGTAATAAATTAAATTCAATGAAAGAATATCAAATGGTTTATATAGATTTTGATAGTTGTATATTTGATACTATACAAAAAATGAATATAAAAAATATTTCTGAGCATATAAATGGAAGTCAATCACTACAAGATATATTAGACCCAGACGAAAGAGGGAATACTATGCCTAATATAGCTTATGCTTCTGGAGGTACAAACAAAATAGATAATAAAAGGTTAGATCCTATAAAATATGGGAAAAATGAAAATATGAATAATAATCCATATAGTGGAGTTACTACTGATCAAAATAATGGGCAAGAAGAAATAGATGAAAAATTATATACTAAAAATAAAACATATATTATTCCTATATCGTTTGTTGGTGGAGAGACTTCATATTCTTTAATTGGTGTTTTTTATATTAGTGATTTAGTTACTTCGTTTAATAATGGAAATTCTAGAAATCGAAATGAAAAAGATTTGAATAATAAAATAGAAAATTTCATGATGAAATGGCATGCAAATGAGAGTGGTGGAAATAATATCAATAAAGAAAATATTATGAGCAAACTAAAAAATGGAGATATATATAAGGTAGAATATGTGAATAAATATGAAAAGACATGTTTAATTCCAGTAAGGAAACAGCCATTATATAATATTGTAAATACAAAAAGAAATAAAACAAAAAAAAAAACAAATATCGAAATTGTGCTTGAGTTTAAAAAATTTATGGAAGTAGTTTTAACTGTTGATAATTATATTAGGTATGGTAGTAGACCAAATAATTATGAAATAAAAAAGGTGACTACATCGACAGGGGATGATATATCTGGGGATATTGGAATGGTTGGTGGGTTAAATATTCCATTTAATAATATGGATGAAAATGAAAAAAAAAATATGAACGTTCAGAAAAATAAGGAAATACAAGATATTTCATATATGATTGGAAATAATCAAGATATGAATTCTCAAATAAATTATGAAGGGATTTTACAGCCTAATTATTCGTCTGAAAATATTTATATTTTAACAAAACATAGTGAATTTCAAGAAATATACGAAATCTTATATAGTACAAAAGTTGCCCCAGTTTCTATACAAAATAATTTTAATATAAATAATCCTTATGCTGATTATTGTGCTATACTTCCTTTTTTAACAAAAGAAGAATTTTTATTTTTTAGAAAATTACAACGTATTTATAAAGAAAAATACTTGAAAAGGTTGTACAAGCATGTTAAGGAAAACAATTTGAATATAAACATCTTTTCGAATGCGGTTAATTCGATATTCTTTTCGACAATTAGGTAGGTAGTAGAGGAATGGAAGGGCCCCAAAAAGGGGTAGCTAGCCAATGAATAAAAAATAGCTAATTGTATAAAAAAATAGCTAATTGTATAAAAAAAATAGCTAGCTAAAATTCAAAACCCGGGATGAATATCGCTATCTATATGGCTATGATATCATGATGTCTTTGCACACACTTATATGTGTATTACGCAAAGATTTTTCATTTTTTTTTCCATTAAACTAGGTATATATATAATAGTCCAAATTTGTTTAGTTTAAGAAATACATTATTCCTAATGTTTTTATGTTGGTATTATGAATTTTTAAAAGCATAAAATATATGATTGTTTTATTATTGTTGTTGTATTTTTTCTTTTTTTAAAACAATTAAAAAGTTTATAACTTTATAAAATATAATTTTTATTCACTCCACTCGGGTTTATAATTCAGCATGTAATTTAGTTATTTTTATTATACAACTATATATTTTCCAGAGATATTTCCCTTTTCGTTTTCAATGGACTTATCTTGGTACTACCAATTGATAAAAAATGTTATTATGCATAAACTTATCAAAGAATGGTAAATATGTAAATTAAAAATTATGTTAATATATGGATGGATTTATATAAAATGGGTCATTCTATATTCATATTTGTTTACACAAAATTATTATGTTGTATAAAGAATGATAAACCATAAAATAAAATAATGATTAAATATGTTAAATTCAGGCTAAAACAAAACGCGCAAATTATGCATGTATATATATTCAGGTTTTACTTCAATCTTTCGATTTATATGGAAACTTGTGTTAAAAAATATGCAATTTATTTTTGTTAGAACTTAAAAAAATAAAAAGTGGCAACAATATAAAAATGGTATAACGATAATAGTTACATAATGGATAAATGGGATATGACCAACTATATGTATATTTAGTAAATATAAGTGCTTGTGTGTGTAAAGATATTATTTAAAGAAGGTAATTATTTATAATTACTAGTATTAATAAAGTAGCAACACAATAGTTATATTTGTTTTTGCATTTATGTTTCCTATAATAGGGAAAATATTATTTTCACTTTTCATTTTGATTATAATATATGTTTATTGGATATAATAAATATTAAAGGGAAGGTTTTAAGTTTTCAGTATTCCATTGTTTTAATAAATATTTTTTTCCTTACATGATCAAAAATAAAACGTCACATTTATATTTTTCAACTTTATCTAAAATAATTATTATTCATTTGCCATAATGTGGCATGTTAGTTTTTATTATATATAATTTTTTTAATTATTCGAATTTGGAATTAATATTTTCATTTTATTTTAATTTAAAATATGTTTATAATATATTTTATGGTTTTATATAACCAATATATAATTTGTTGTAAATTTGTTTTAAAAATCGATATACTCGATAAAATTTAATCATAAAAACCAATAAGTATATATGTATAAATATTTTTGCATATATGAAAGCATATTTAATATGTATAGTTTTTTTTTATTTTAATGTGTGGTTTTAAAAAGAAGTATTTGAGTTTTATTTAGTGTTTATATAGTGTTTATTTTTATTTATATTTTAAATGAAAGTATAGTTTTTATATACCTCCTGGGCAGATAAAATAAGAGCAATAGATACAAAATATATTAACACGTAAGTATAATTATACAGTAATATATTCTGTGGACTAAGGAAAATATACATACCAAGAAGTTTGCCTGTAATCAGTTCAGCTTCGCCTAATATATTTTTCAATATATTATTAAAGGGGAAAAATGGAATATAAATTGGAAAGGCGTGAAGAGCATAAAATAGAATTTATGTTCTTTTTAATAGGATTATTATTAACCTTACCAACACATGTTGTAGTTAATATATCATTTTTAATTAATAGTATTTACAATGAAGAAATATTTGTTACAATTATGGGAATATTATCAGGATGTATGATTGGAGCATCAGCATTTCAATTGGTAATACAAATAACATCATTTACATCAATAATAGTTAGTAATATTATAAATATAATTAATATGGGATTGTTGCTAACACTTTTATGTGTTTGTAAAGCATCAAAATATTATATATATGGTATGTGTGCTATAATGGGTTTATTTATTGGATATTTATATTCGGCATGTACAAAATATTCTTTATTAGTTGGTTTAAAAGCAAATGGGTTTTTAGTTACAGGAATTAGTTTTAGCGCATTATTTGTTTTTACTATTAATACAATAATATCTTCTTTTATAATTGAAGATGGTAATATTGCGTCATATTATAAAACAATATTTCAATCTTTTGTTACAATTTTAATAATTGAATTTTGTGCATTGATGATTATATTATATATACAATATAATTCTACATTTTTCCAAGAACAAAAAAAAAAAATTGAATTTCCAGCATATAAATATCAAAATAAATTACTAAATGATGTAGAAAATGGAAAAAGAAATATGAACAGCAATAATAATTATGGACATAGTGGAAGTACAGGTTTTTTTAAATCTTTTAAAAGTTTATTTAATTTTTCAAATATAATTGATGGTGCAAGATTAATTAAACATTATTATATTTGTTTAATACCTATAAGTATGGCTATTTTAGTTACTTATATTGTTCATCCACATATGCGTAAGTTTATTAAAAAAAAAGCATATATACATATTTTATTTATTTGCATGTACAAGCAATAATTTATGACCATGTTAATAATTTTATGTGTATTTCCTGTATAGTAAATAGCGATTATATATATCCTAATTTTGCACACACATTGAAATATTTTTATATATGCATATTTTTTCAATTTTACAGTTCCGAACAGATTAGATAAAACAGTTAGCATAAATTATATGCTTTTGTTAACTTATCAAGCTAGTGACTTTATATTTATTCTTATAGTGACAGTATATAATCATGCTTTCCGATTTTTTAAACAGATATTTGTTTTAATATTAAGTATAGCCAGAATATTATTAATAGTTTTGTCTATTAAAATAAAGAATTCAAAAGAAGGTGATTTTATATACAAAACATGGTTTATAACTTTAGTAACTATTGTGTTAGGAATGACAAATGGATCTGTAATTAATATGAGCTATGAAAGAATACATGATTGCTTTAGAAATTCGAATAATAAAGAAAAAAAGGTAGCATTGGCTTCCTCTTTTTGTGCTTTATCTCTTTTGACAAGTTATGCATTAGCTCCTTGGATTTGCCATCTAGTTATAGATTTATGAGACACTAAATATTGCACATTGTTTTAATATATTCGAAAAAAAATAAGAAGAAGAATAATAATGATATTTTTTTTTACTAATATTATGCTTCATTTGTTTTTATTTTTTCTTCTTTAATTTGCATTTTACATATTTATTTGATCATGAATTTTATGTATTATATTTAATTTGTTTTTTTTAATTTTTTAAACACACTAGTGATAGTAGAATAAGCCACATTTTATTTGCCTATATTTGTATAGTTGTTTTAATATGAGTAATAGGAAATTTTGAAAAAGATTGTTAAGGCAGTATCAATGCGATATAATATTAGTTTAAGTTGATGGTATTTTTGTTTTTTACTGACTTTATGTAGTCACGTTATTAGTTATATATAGTGTGCATACTATTTTTTGGGGGTGTTAGTAAAAAATTATTGACTGTTGGAAATATACACTAAAATTTGTTAATACAAAATGAATGTTATTAAAAAGGAAGAGTAATAGTTATTTTTATCTAAAATAATTTATTCCCAAGCAATGATAAGTATTAAAAAAATAAAGAATTTATATTTTCATTTATAATAAGGGGTAGGCAGAATAAGCCCTTGTTATTTCACTTATATATATATTGATATAATAATTTATTGAAAACTGTTGAAAGGGACGGTGAAAAATAAGAGTAAAAAAAAAAAAAAAAAATTACGGCAAAAAAATAAAAGTAAAAATATATGACCTTATATGCATATGCTAAGAAATATTTACTTGCTTTGTGTTAGTGCTTAATTTTGTTCACCTTTAAGCAAAAATAAAAATAATAAAAAATAAATAATAATAAAAAATAAAAATAATAAAAAATAAATAAAAAAAAAAAATAATACCAAATAAATAGTAAGCAATTGGAATAATGAAATAAGGGCTTAAAGAGTACAGATATAATTGCTGTAGTTTATAGAACAGCATATTATATATAATAAAAAGGAATATGGACATATTTATTAATTTTGTAAAAAAAGATTTATAACAAGCTATAGACAAACCGACTAGTGTAATGACTTTCAGCTATTCATGATTATTTTCACACTTGTTTAAAAAAAAAAACATGATTAATAATTTAGGTAGCACAAGAGGGGAAAGGAGAAAGAGTGTTGGCAATTTACTTAATGAATATTATAATATAGAAAATGAGAGTAAAGAAATTGTAACAGATTTGAAAATTAAAAATAAGAATGAAAATGTTGTTAAAGGGTATGTGTCAAATACGAAGCTTCGAAAAGATGAGAGTGGAAATGAAAAGGACTTGGTTAGCTTGGAAAATGATGGCATTTTGAACAAAATGGATGAGCTAAATAAAAAAAGTAGTGAGTTTAATGCAGATATATATTTCCGTAGATTGCTAGAGAAATGTAATCTTGATGATTTAATAAATAGATCGAAAAAAATGGAAAAAGAAATAAAACAAAATGACAATTCAATACAATCTATAGTATATGAAAATTATAATAAATTTATATATGCAGGGGATACAGTAGTTTTATTAAAAAATAATTTTAAACAAGTAAAAGAAAAAATAAATTTAATAAATAAACATATAGATTATATAGATAACAGTTTTAAAAAAACAAATAAAAATACATCTAGTGAAATTGAACAAATAGAAAATATAATCCAAATAAAAAAATTATTAAAAAATATACACACTATTATGCAAACACCACAAAAAATGTATTCTTTAATTATTGAAAAAAAATATATTGAAGGATTAAAATTATTTATAGAACTTATTCCATTTTTACATCAAAATAGGCATATAAATTCATTTGTTTGTCTATATATGGATTGTAATAATTTAGCAAACATTGCATGCTCATTATATTTTAAGTTCCTTCATAATGCAACCCCAAATGTTGATGAAAAGGAAAATGAAAATGGTATAAGCGATGAAGTGAATAAAAAAGTGAAAGAAAACAATTTGAAAGATTCATTTCAAAAATTAACTTCATCTGTCATACCTAATGATACAATAGCCTCATGTTTTGAAGCTATTCTTTCTTATGGTAAAGAGAAAAAAGTAATGAGAAATCTGTTTATTCAAAATAGGATAATTGCTTTGAAATATTTGTTATGTAATATATTTAACCTAAAAAATTGTGGGCTTAACAATATGGAGGATGTAAAAAATTGTGGGCTTAACAATATAGAGGATGCAAAAAATGGTGAGCAGAATGAAGAAGATATTTTTTTCGTTTTAGAAAACAATTATAATATTGAAAAGACAAAAATAGGGTTGAAAACGTTTGAGAATGTCAGTATGTTGGTATATGAGCATTTGCTAGAATTTTTTTTTGAAATTATAGATAGCTATGAAAATGTTTTTTTAAAAAATGAAAATGGTAATAGCAAACTTACACATTCAGCTTATACAACTAAATTAATATATGAGCTAAATGAAGTAAGCATAAAAGAGTCAATAAGATCGGGAATTGTATATGAAAAAAAAAAAAAAAAAAATGATGAGCCTACAATATTAATGGATGTTGATAGTTATCATGAATTAAAAGAAATCTGGAATACTAATTGTGATGAAGAAGTTATTACAATTTTTATAAAAGGTTTTTTTCAAAGTTTGTTGAAACTAAAAATAGATTTATTATATGTATGTAACCCACCTGCAAATATGATTGTATGTTGTTTAAAAAAGTTAATAAATAATGTAAAGGAGAAGGAAAATGAAATGAAGAATAAAGAAAAAAAATTGTCTAATATTTTATCACCTATTTTAAATAGTTATATAAAAAAATTATTATATACAATTATGAAGACCCATTTTTATAAATTATGCTACGAAAATAATTTAAATATTATAAGCTTTTATAGAATGTGTAATAATAATGATATTAATTTTATAATTGAAAATAAAAATGAATTACATCATAAAATATTGTTAAATCTTTGTTTGGAAGTTATAGATTTAAAAATATTTTATGAAGAATTAAAAGAAATATCTTCAGATTTTTTTATAAAGAATGTCATTAACTTTGTAACGATTTATTTTATTTTTCTAAACAATTTTTTAAGTTCCTTCATGAATCAGTTTATATGTGTATATGATCGAGTGAGAGATGTCGAGAATGCAGATAGTAATTACGGAGAAGGTATATATGAAAATGTAGGTAGTAATTACAAAAACATATACAGTATTAATTGCGAGCTTGATGAAGTAAAAAATAAGAAAACCAAAATGAATGGATACAAAGAATTGTCTAACTATTTTTATAATTCTGTTGATATAAATAATGTAGAAATTCAAAATATTTTAAAAAAAAAAAAAAAAAAATTAAATGTAGAGTATAAAGAATTTATTACTAAACTGGTTGAAGAAAATGTATCTAAATTAAGCAAAATAAACAAAATAAATAAAATGAAAGAAATATATTTTTTATTAACTTTAGCATCAATATTTAATAATTTTAAAAAAGAAGGGATTTCAAAGATATTTACAATATTGTTAGATATATATAGTGCATCTAATCATTTAGTGAAAGGAAATAAAAAATTATATTTCTCCCACACTTTAGAATCTATTTTTTACAAAGATGTGTATCCCTTTAATTTAAAAACGGAAGTAAATACCATATGTAATGGCAAATCTTGTGATGGCTTAAAAGAAGCAAATTGCGAGGATGTCTATTCAAATGCCAATTTAGATAAGAATGATGAAATGCCCGTTTTGAAAGATGAAAACTGTTTAGATAAAAATCGTGGAGAAAGCGTTGATAATGGTTCAGGTTTGTATAGTGAGGGTGAAAACAAAATTGAAAATAATTTCGAAGGTAAAGAGAATGAGAGTGATTGGAGTGAAGGTACAAGTGATTTTAGTGAAAATGAAAAAATAAAAAAAGAAAAATCAACAAAAAGTATAAAAAAATTTGTTAAGCATATTTTTCATAATAAATGTAGTGAACTTGCAAATATATATATTTTTTATTGTGTAAATAAAATGTCTAATAATATTGAATTGTATTTAGAAAGATTGGGAAGAGATATAGAAGAGAATAGTAATATGGTTAGTTCAAACTTTTTATATATTTTAAAAAATGTAAATGATATATATTTTACTTTAAATTTAATTTTTGGAGGTGATAAAACAAAGGATATAAATAAGTATACCTACTTTGAGGAAGTATGTAAAAAAATAAAAAAAGAAATAAATAAAACAATCATTAAAGAAGATAATCAAACATGTGTAATTGACAATGATAGTAACAATTTTAAAGATGCAAATATGTTATCACCAAATAATGATCAATCAAATGGAGTAAACATAAAGGGAAGTAAAAATTTAGAAATATATATGTATAAGTTATATATAGGGAAAATGAAAAATTATAAAAAATATATAAAACTTCAAACTAAACAGATTATATTTATTATTATAAAAATCGTATTTAAGAACTATATGGAATATGTTAGGAATATACATATAAATGAATATATATATAAAAATTTAAAGATTGATTTTGTATTTTATTTTTATTTTTTAAAACATTATATTTCTAAAGATGATGAAAATTTATTATTTGTCATTCTCAATGATGTTTTAATTAGTGTTGTTGAAAAAATGAACAAACAAATCATTAGCTCTAATCATACAACTGTTTATCCGACTTATTTATTAGACACATTTTATTATGACATAGATAAAAATATAGATTTAATACAAAATAAAATTATAATAAAATAGCAAGTTACATTTTTTTTTTTGTTCATGAATATTATATATGTTGTGTATATTTTTCCATTTTTGTTTTGTTTATTTTGTTTTTTCAACTGTACAGTTTTGCAGTCGTTTTTTGATTTTTTAACTTTTATATTTACTAACTTTTATATTTTTTAACTTTTATATTTTTTAACGTTTTTATTTTAAAAATATATAACATTTTTTAAAGTGTGTAAATTGATTATATGGTATAGTAGGCTAAGCAAGCCAATGGGATAAAACTCATACCAGCATTTGTATGTATACACACATTTTTAATAAACTTAAAATGGAATACTTTAAATTTTAGATTTAATAAAATATATAATTTTATGTTTTGTAAAATTGGAATTAATCATATGTTATATCTGTCATTTATTCTTCTTATATTTTAAGGATTTAAATTTTTTTTTTTTTTTAATTAGTAAAATTGTAAGGTAAAAAATAAATAGCTGATGGAAGAAGGATAATTAACAAAGGTTGAAAATATTTTTTTAGGATATAAATTAAATAAAATTAAATGTCTTAACTATATTAAATAATATTGAGGAAAGGAAATTAAAATAAATAGTAAAATTGTAAGCTAGCACATTTGTATGTATCGATGAATATAAATAAGGTTACTATAAAAATTAATACAATTCTTTGGACTTATATAATATAAAATAAAAATGGAGGAAAATAAGGAAATAAATAAAAAGGAAACCAAACCAAATATGAAACAAATTAAGTTTATTTTAAAAAAATCCGAAGAGCTTGAAAAAAAACATTCATTAGGTATTTTAAAACAACCTGTGTGTGCATAGATATGTGTTATTTTACTCCTATTACATATTCTTTTTTTTTGGGGAAAAAATATTTTGGTTTTATATGCAGCTTCTTTCCTATGCGTCCTCTACGTTTCCGAGCAGTTGAACGATTATGTAAAAAATAATTACAGTGATACAGGTAAAGTAATAAATGTAAAAAGGTCAGATATTTGTATATGGTGTACACCACTTTAAGAATAAAGGAAGCATTTCCTAATACTTTAATGTGTCTTTTTTTTATTTTATAATTTGAATATATATATATATATATTTAATCTAAATTTTTGAAGAGGCAAAAAATCTTTTATTAAACTGTGTGGAGAAAGCTGAACGGATCAGACCAACTTTTGACTCTCTCGATTATAGCAAACTAGCTGATTTGTGTAAACGTAATAATTTAAAAAAAAAAAAAAATATGTGTATGTTTTACACACATTTATAAGGTAGACTTTTATTTTTATTATACTCTTTTTCCGCATTTTGAATAGAATTATTTTTAGCAGCTGACAAAAATGACCGAACTGATGAAATAACAAACAAAACAATACATATGTTTTTCACTGCGCAAATATTTTATGAAATATTAAATCATTTTCAAACATTAAATGATGATGAGAAAAAAAAATATTTATATGCTAAATATAAAACAATTTATATAAAAAAATGTTTTGATAATAGCATAAAGCCTGAGCCTGGGTCTCCAAAACCAGAACGTGAAAAAGACCAATCAGAAGGTAAGAAAAATAAGCATACTCTTAAAATATGGTATTCATATATTATGCATATATTATGTCTATGTGTTTATAAATTTAGCAGAGTCATATGAGGAAATGCCAATAAATCAAGAAGAAAAAAAAGAAGACATACAAAAAGACCAAAGTGATGAAGAACAAATGTGGGTAAAAAACGATATTTGGGGTGAAGAAGAAAATTATTTATCATTTCCAAAAAATGGAGATTCAAATTTGTTATTTAACAATACGGATAATAGTAAAATAGGTTAATAATCCATAGTTATATGATATATTTGTTCTGCTATTTTTATAGCCTTTAACATTTTTTTCAAAACAATTTTAAAATGAAAATTTGCCTGACAAAGTCAGAAATATATGAGCATTTCACCTGACATATGTGTGCAAAATAACTCTATATATATACATGCATACATATTATTACACATTTTTTGAAATATTTACAGGTGAAAACAATAAAAATGGGAAAAATGTGGATATTTCTAAAAGCCTTAAGCATTCTCAATATGCTACAAATGGTAAGATACCACATGAAATTGTTTATACAATTTTATTGATTATTGCATGTACATGTTCATAATATATTATATAACATGTAGCTAAATTTTGAAGAATAATAAAGCTACAATATTTTGATTTCTCCTTGCTTATTCATATGTTTTTGAATTCATATATTTATTTGTTTATTTTCCCCTTTGGGGTCCCCAGCTTTAATGTTCGAAGATGTAGTTACAGCAAAGAAGGAGTTAAAACTTGCTTTGTCATATTTGGAATAGTTGTACATAATTTTATTATTTTTAACATGAACATGAAATAATTAAAAATAGTCAAAATAATTAATATTTTATAAATAAAAGGGGAAGCAATAGAAAGATGGACACCCCAATATAGTGTTGAAAATTTTAAGCTAATAAATACATAGTATAGAATGAATATTATAATATGTAATACATTGAATGTTTCAAAAAATGTTAATATTTTCCATAGTATTTTATGAAAAATGTTTGATTTATTTAATACTTTGTTAAAGCGCACACACATGCGTATGCATGTTTGATGGCTGTAAAAAATACCAATGTAGATATACAAATATTTCCTTAAGTTTTGTATTTTTGCACAATTTTTTGCATATGTATATATATATATAACTTATGACCATAGCAACTATTTAGTTGAATGGTTTAATTTTCATTATTTTGTTAATAATTTTATTAAAAAAAAAAAGAGGTAGCTATTATTAAAATATGGCTTTTATTCTGACCTGTTCATAAATATTTTGTAAAATATAAAAAGGCATTATTTTTTACATGCTTAAAGTATATATAAAATTTTTTATCAGAATTGTGTGAAAAATTGAAGGAATAAATGCATAGATATATATGTTTTTTACATGTATGCTCTTATATTGTAATAGTACATTTGGGGGAGTAGAAAACATTTATGAATATTGTAAAATTGTGAGAAGTTTTTTTGAAAAAATAATAAAAGAACAAATAATTTAATCAAAAATATATATTATATTGATTATAGTTACATAAAAATTATTAAAACCCCAAAATATAATATCTACAATCGGGATTTAAAAAAAATATAGGATATGAGTAATAGTGTAATATACCGGATTTAGCAATTTTTTTATGGTGTTGATATATTTTTACCCATTATAAAAATAATTAATAGATATAATTTCAATCTTATGCTTTTCAGATTTTTATTTATTTTTCAATTTTTCTTTGATCTCTATTTATTTTAATATTTTTTTAGAATAAAAAGGGATACTTACATTTGTATAGGTAATATGAACAAACGGCTTATCACACAATTGGATAAAATAAATGATATAAAAAAAAATATATTTATAATAAGGAAAGAAAAAAAAAAAATAATAAATAGCTTATTTTCAGTTAGGGGAAAACAGCGTTTTTTACCTTTGATAAAATTTAATAAAAATTTTGGAAAATCTACCAATTTAATATTTCTAAATGAATTTAAGAAATTAAAAAACTTTTATCCATATACAAAAATACATAAAATAGAAAACATAAGAAAAGGTTGTTTAAAGAACAAAGATAATAGTAGCCATAACAAAAAGGTTGATCAAACTTATAATGAAATGGAATCAGAACAAGTGAATAACAATGGGGATATAATTCCCGATGAAATAAATGACAAAAAAAAAGAAAAGAAAGCTAAAAAGTTAGAAGAAAAAAAATTAAAATTAGCAAAAAAATTGGAAAGAGAAAATTTAAAAAATGAAGCTGCAAAAGTTTTAGAGCATGTATGTGAAGATATAGATAAAGAAAATTATGGATATGTTAAACTTAATATGATGATGGAAAATGGAAAAAAAATACATCTTTACAATCCAGAAGAAATATATAATTCATTATATGAAACTAGCGATATAAATTTGGAAAAAAATGAAAAAAGAGAAGATGTAGAAAGTGAAGTGAATAATAAGAGTAGTAAACTTGAGGAAGGATCAAACTTATGGGTAAGAGGTAGAATCCATGATATAAGAAGTAAAGGTTCTTTGGCATT
Source organism: Plasmodium vinckei vinckei (assembly GCF_900681995.1). Taxonomy (NCBI): domain Eukaryota; phylum Apicomplexa; class Aconoidasida; order Haemosporida; family Plasmodiidae; genus Plasmodium; species Plasmodium vinckei. The sequence goes on from NC_051294.1 coordinate 336,027, forward strand.
TATTATTTTAAGAAATAAAATATATTCTTTACAATGTATACTTGATATAAAAAATATAAATAATGACAAGAATATGATAAAATGGGTTAGTAACTTATCACTTGAATCTATTGTTGATATATATGGAAAATTAGTTAAGCCTGAAATACCTATTGATAGTACAAATATAAAATATGAAATTCATATTCATAAAATATTTTGCATAAATAAAAATAGTAAGGAGTTACCATTTTTATTAAAGGATGCCAACATGAAAGAAACAAATGATGAAGCTACTATTCGAGTAAATCAGGATAACAGACTTAATAATAGATGCATAGATTTACGTACATATGCAAATTATAGTATATTTTATTTACAATCAGAAATATGTAAAATATTTAGAAATTATTTAATTGATAATAATTTTACTGAAATTCACACACCTAAATTGTTAGGAGAGAGTAGTGAAGGGGGAGCTAATGCTTTTCAAATAAATTATTTTAATCAGAACGGGTTCTTAGCTCAATCTCCACAATTATATAAACAGATGTGTATCAACTCTGGATTTGATCGTGTTTTTGAAATAGGGCCCGTTTTTAGAGCTGAAAATAGTAACACGTATAGACACTTATGTGAATATGTATCGCTAGATGTTGAAATGACATATAAATTTGATTATATGGAAAATGTATATTTTTATGATTCTATGTTTAAAAATATATTTAATAAATTAATAAATAATGAAAAAAATAAATTATTTATAAAAAATATAAAAAATCAATATCCTTCTGAAGATTTCAAATGGCTAGCTGTCACACCCATATTTACGTATGAACAAGCAATAAAAATATTGATAGAACATAAAAAACTTAATTTACAGCCAGAAGAAATATTAACATATGATATGACAACAGATATGGAAAAAGAGTTAGGAAAAATTATAAAACAAACACATGATACTGATTATTATATTATTATTAATTTTCCATCTTGTCTTAGACCATTTTATACAATGTATAATGAGGAAGATCCAAAAATTTCAAATTCATATGATTTTTTTATGAGAGGGGAAGAAATATTATCAGGTTCACAAAGAATTAGTGATGTAAAACTTTTATTAGATAATATTAAAAAATTTAATTTAGATCCTAAAAAGCTAGATTTTTATATTGATTCATTTGCTTATTCATCATATCCTCACTCGGGTTGTGGTATAGGTTTAGAGAGAGTTCTTATGCTTTTCCTTGGTCTTAACAACATACGAAAAACATCTCTTTTCCCTAGAGATCCAAAGCGTTTAACTCCCTGAACTGTTCAGGCATAATATGAAAAATTTTATATGTACATTCTTTGTTTTGCCTTTTGGCTAGCTATTCATTTTGATGTGGTCCAAAAAACACATGAGTCAAAACCCTCATTCAGTGGAAATTGGAAAAATAATAGACCTTGTTAATATTTTTTTCATTATATCTTCGTATATTTTGTTATTTCGTGTTCATAAGTTTATGATTTTTCATTTATCTACTTTTAATTGTAAAAAAAAATAAACTAAAAATAAAATGAAAAAATGTTCTGAACAACTTTCGAATTTAATTGGTCGCAAGGTGAGGCTTGTCCCGGCGTAGGCACTCATAATATAAGAAAATAAAATCGAAAAAATAAATATAAAATAATATGCACAATTATATAGGCATTTTTTTCTGCTTTTTAAAATGTTTTCATATTTAATAAAGTGTGTATCATTTTAAAAGAATAAAATTAATTAGCTAACTAATTAATTAGTGTAATTATAAACAAAAATACGTGAATAACATTAGCACAGATATATATGTGTATGCGCGTGTGTGTGACAATTATGGTTTTCATTATATTGTAGTGATTGAAAAATAGAGGATAAATATGTTATTCTTAATTTTAATAAAATAAAAAAAGTAAAAATGTAAAGTTAAAAAAAACGCAAAATACAAACGATCAAATATGAGTAATAGAAATGTGAGTGAAAGAGTTGAAGAACAAGTAGGGGGTAGCATAAAAAAGTGTGTAGAGAGTAAATTAGAAAATAAAAATATTCATGTTAAAAAAATAAAACAATTTTTCAAATTAAAAAACAAATATTATAAGTTTGTAAAAAAAAAATATAGGTTAAAGATATGGAGTTGTTATAAAGTAAAAGGTAGAACAGAAAGGTGGGAGAAAAAACAAAATAAACCAAAAGAATTTAAATATTATACAGATATAGGATTGTTTTTAAAAAAATTGATTGATGATATATTCGAATTAGTTAGAGAAATGTATATAGAGATAAGTAGCTATTTAAAAGAGGTGCTCCCCAACATTAATATAAAATATATTATATATGTTTTTTTTATGTGTATTTTTGTAAATATAATATTATTTATTTGTTCATTATTTGTTTATTTCTTTTTGTATTTTTATATAATTCCACAAAATAAATATGTCTATAAAATAAACTTTTCATTGGCACGTGATCCTATTGATACCTATTTAAGCATAGAAGATTTTTGTGACAAAAAAAATAAAATAAATGAGAATACTTTTTGCCTGAACAGTCAGGAAAAAAAATGCTTAAAAGATTTAAATTTTTTTTTTAAAAATGAAAATGTAGATAAAATAAACAGTAATAAAGACATGTGTTGTTTTTCTAAAAATTCAAATAATAGGATAGATAATGATTTTTCTTTTTTTTTTAACAAGAATTTTTTCGAAAAAAATAATGAAGATATTTTGTCTTATTTTTATGAAAGGAATGCAGAATATAAATATTTAGAAAGTAACATATTAAAAGGAGAAGTTAATTTTAATAATATTATAAGAACGGATAATGAAATACAGAATAATTGGAAAATTTACAATTATTTTATTTCCTTTTTTACAAAAAAAAAGAATACTAATAAGCTTAAAATAAAAAAAGGATATAAAATTGATATATTATTAAATTTTTCTTACATAAACAATAGTCATAATGATAAGTTAAATTTTCTACAAATAGACACACACGTATATAATTATCACAACAGTTTAATATTAAAAAGTAAAAAAATGCATATGAAAAATAAAAATTATGATTTTATAAATAATTTGCATTTAATTTTTAATGCCCCCTTTTATTTTTTTAATTTATTTATTCATAATAAAATAAAATTGTATTTAATAAATGAGCATATATATACTGACTCATTTAAAAAAATAAGAATATATATTTTCCCAGCAATACAAATGATTGATGCCAATATTGTTGTATTAGTTTATTCTAATTTTTATTATTATTACATTTATAAACACCCTATTCTTTTTTCTTATATTGTTTTTTTATTATCCTTTGTATTGATTTTTTTTAATAGCATTTTGTTTTTATTTGGAGGTATGTATTATTACCTGTACAACAATTGAGGGAAGTGTGAATAAGACCAAAAGCCTTCAAAATCTTAATAATGTAAAAGTTCATGTATGCATATTTATTTACCTATTTTCTATTTATCATATTTTTTTAATGAATATGCAGACACACAAATGGGGTATACCCATATATGTGTAACTCATAATTTAAAAATACTATCTTTTAGCAATTTTATAAAATTTCAACGTAGACATATATACACATTTCTACGCTTTATGAGACTAATTTTTTGTTTTATTTATTTTTTTTATAAAAAATATAAACTCTGTATCAATTTTTTCATACTCTCTAATAATATTTCAATATATCTTTAGTAATACTAAAATTATAATTTTTTTTATTGTCCTAGTTATATTTTATTAATGTGGCAATTACCTTCGTGTGCAATAAAAGGAGAATGCATAAATGGCTTATTATGCCAAGCTATAACTAGTGTAAAAAAGATGAAAAAAAATATATACTGGGTATTCTAATTCATTATGAAAGAAAAAAAGTTAGGAGTAAAATATTGAAAAAGTAGCGAGGGAAATATTGAGAAATATGTCATATCAAAATAGTAAAAATTTTCTTTTTATTATATATTTTAAAAGTTTTTAAATAGTAAAAGTGGAAATATATTTATTTTTTTTTAATATTTTTTGGCGGTTTTTCTTTACGCATAAAAATTTCAATAGCATACAGCCATATGAGAAAAATATGGAGTATCATTTTTAATGCATATAAATTATAGCTTTGTAAAAACTGCAATCATTGAAAATATTTATTTTTAATTTATATATTTTTTATAATAAAATGAAAAAATTTGGTTTTATAAATTGGCATTAATTGTGTTTTGTTTTTAATTCATTATTTTTAAAAGTTAATATAATAAGGGTGTGCTCACTCAAATGTTTTGTCTTTGGCTTGATTTGTCAAATGTACATGTACATAGCTAGCCATTCAAAAAAAAATATGAACATGTTCATGTGAATTTTGGTACATGTGGGTGTGTGCAAATTATTCAGATGAAGATTAAAACCATTGGTGATGAGTCAATTCACAACATTTGTAGTAGTCAAGTAATATTTACTTTAAGTAATGTTGTGAAAGAGTTAGTAGAAAATTCTATCGATGCAGGTGCTACGGAAATAAAAGTAAAATTAGTTGACAATGGGATAAAATTAATAGAGGTTAGCGATAATGGAAATGGAATAAAAAAAATAAATTTTGAAAATGTATGTGCAAGACATGCAACTTCAAAAATTTCAGAATTTGATGATATACATAATGTATTGGATACTCTTGGATTTCGAGGGGAAGCATTAAATTCATTATGTATGTTAAGTGATTTATATATTAGTACAAAGCATGATGAATTTGAGCATGGTTATTTATTAAAATTTGATAAGTTTGGAAAATTACTTCATGAAGAGCCAATTGCTAGATTACGAGGAACTACAGTAAGTTGTGAAAACATATTTAAAAATATTCCAATAAGAAAAAAAGATTTAATAAAAAATATAAAAAGTCAATTAAGTGATCTCTTAAGTTTAATGCAACAATATGCTATAATATATTATGAAATAAAATTTATGATTTTTAATATTGTTACGCAAAAAGGGTCAACAAAAAATATGAACATGCTCATAACAAATGGTAGTGATGATATAAAAAAAAATTTTTATTCAATTTTTGGTAAAAAAAATATTGGAAATTTGATTGATTTAAATATTAAGAATGAAAATTGGCTAGTCAAAGGATATATAAGTGATAGTAATAGTGGAAGAAGAGATAAAGACTTACAATTTTATTACATGAATAGTAGACCTATACATATAATAAAAAATGTTAATAAAATAATTAATACTATATATAGAGAATTTAATAGTAGGCTTTATCCAATTATTATATGTAACATAATATCTGATGCTAAAAATATAGATATTAATGTGACTCCTGATAAAAGGGAAGTTTTTTTTACTTTTGAAAATGAACTATGTGAACAAATAAAAACTGAATTAATTAAATTACTAACTCCAAAAACAACAAATCTTGTTGATACACAAATTGATGATTATTTTTTTAAAAAAAACAATCAAGCTATAAAAAATGATGAAGTAATAAATGAACATTCTACAAACACAGAATGTCCAGACATTGAAAATGAGGATGCATGTTATACTAGCACAGATTATAAACAAGTTGTAAAAAACGAAGAAAATGATAACATATTTAGAACAGAAATAAATGAAAATGAGGATACTGAAAATTTTGATTTTAATGAAGAAAGACAAAAAATATATATTAATAAAATGAACAATCAAAAAGAGAATAATTATGACGATATAAAAGAAAATTATATTAACAATAATGTAAAAATAAAAAAAGAATTTGAAAAATCATATGAAGATGAACTTGATAAACTTAATGAATATCCATCAGAAATGAAAATCCTTGTGAAAGAAGAACCAGTAGAATATTATGAGTATCAATATGAAGAATATCCAAATTTTAGTGATGAAAATATTTTACATAATTCAAATAATGTAAGTTCAAATCGAAAAGAAGAAGATGCCACATCTTTTGAAGATAAAGAGTTAAGTGATTATTCGAGTGTAGGAAAATATAAAGTAGATGCAAAGGAAGATACATTTAGTAAATATGGGTTAAATAAAACAAGAATCAAAAAATCGGGTTCAAAATCGGGTTCAAAATCGGGTTCAAAATCAGATGCAATAAAAACGGAAGTGGAAGAAAAAAACAATGAAAGTGAAGAGGAAAGGAAAGAGCTTGGAAATGGAGAAATCGTTTATGAGTACAAACTAGATGATGCGGATGATAACGATGGGAGTGGTGGAGATGACAATGGTAGAGATGAAAGTGGGCATGATGAACAGGCAAAAAGGAATGAAGTAAAAAAAGAAGTTATCAATGAAAATGAGTATTCCTTTGAAAATTTAAAAGAAAATATAAAAAATAGTTGCATCAAAAATATTCCTATAAATATTAATACATATATTAATAGAGAAGATATGAAAGAAGGATTTGACTATGACCAAATTCATTTGATAAACTTAACAAACAGTGAGAAGGTGCGAAATGCAATTTTTAAAAAAATAAAAGAAGTTGAAAAAGTAAATGATTATTTATGTTTAACAGATGAAAAAGAAGAAAATAAATATAACAATATATTTAACACCAATTTGAATATACAAAAAAGTTGTAACAATAGTAGTAGCACAGTTAGTGGTAATGGGGAAGAGGAGGATATAAATTTCGATAACATTGATGAGCAACAAAAAGATTTATATTTTAAATCTAATTTGTTTAATAAGTTAAAAATATGTGGACAATTTAATAAGGGATTTATAATATCAAAAATAGACCTGCTTTATTTTAAAAACGAATTAGAAGAAGATGGAGCAGAAGAAGATGAAAATTCTGAACATAAAAACAATTATGCTTTATTTATTATAGATCAGCATGCAGCTGATGAGAAGTCAAACTTTGAAAAGTACAACAAAATATTTACTATGAAGTCTCAAAAGTTAATAAATAAAATTGAATTAGAGTTAAGTCCATCTCAGATTCATATTATTGAAAAGAATTTTGTAATTTTTTTGAGGAATGGATTTGAAATAGAAATTGCTGAAGAGCCAATTAATAAAAAAAGAAAAATAAATAAAGATGAGGATGAAGAAAATGATATGCCATATGAAGAAAGTTTAGTGGAAATAAAAGTTTATTTATTATCACTACCTGTCTTTAATGGTAAAATTTTAGAGGTAGTTGATTTTATGTCCCTTTTATATCACCTAAGCAATCATCCTATAATATTTGATAAAGGGATTGATGATTCATTTTTAAAAGATAAAAACAAACTGACTGATAATACGGGGACGTGGTTTAACTACAATTTCCCTCGCCCTCAAAAGGTCTGGAGAATCTTAGCATCAAAGTAAGTTCGCGGTTTTGGCAGTTTATATATATTTTTATTATTTTTTTTATTTTTTCTATATTTTTTTGGCTTTCACCTTTTCCAGGGCGTGTCGAAATGCGGTTATGGTTGGGAAACCACTAAACATTTCAGAGATGATAACAATTAAAAAAAAGTTAAGCGTTTTACAAAATCCATGGAATTGCCCCCATGGTAGACCAACGATCAAATATATTATCAACAACATTGAAGTACAAAAATGTTATACAAATTATTATTTAAAATTATATGAAGAAATAGCAAATTTAAGGATAACAAAAAATTATGAAGGTTACAAACATATATTTCATGATCACATTTTCTTTTTAATTATGTCCACAAAACCAATGCTTGGACCTGTTCTGAAGTTTCAGTAAGTCTTGGTAAGGGTGGAAATGGAATAAAAAATGCAAGGACTAGCCCTTTCTATGTTTTTTCTACTTTTTTTTCTACTTTTTTTTCTACTTTTTTTCTACTTTTTTTTCTACTTTTTTTCTACTTTTTTTTGAACTTTTTTTTCTATATTTTTTAAATTTTGACTGGCTCAAGCTCGGCGAAGACGGGTACGAGCAGCATTCCTCATTTTGCTAAACTAATTAATCGGATTAAACAATTTACTATGATGATTTACATAAAGAGAAATGACTATTATGTGTGTTTGAAAATGATGTAGGATGTTAGACAAGCCTTTTTCATCGGTCATTTTTTATCTGTATTTTTTATTGGTCATTTTTTATCTGTATTTTTTCTCTAAATCATGAGTTGAATTTATCCACATATAGAGAATGAATTTTTGTTCGTTTTCTGGCAAATAGGAAATAGATGGATTTGCATTTTGAATAGATTGGAATGTAAAATATTGATAATAAAAAAGCATTAAATATAAATCATAATTATTAATTTTATTTTTAAAATATATTTGTAAATTATTCCAATAGTTTTGTATTTTTGTAAGATTCATTTTGTCGTCATCTTTTAATTTGTGTATGATTAATTGATAATAAAAATCGTAAACATCTGTTGTGTTTTTATATATATCTAATATGTTGAGTAAAAATATAGGGAAGTTTCCAGACTTCGTGCTATGATTGCGATTGCCAAGGTTGTAGTTGCCAACGGTATTATTTGATATGTTCATTGCTGAGTTTTCATGAGATGAGGCACTATTTTTTTTACTTTGGGGTGTGGCAATATTTGTGCCACCGAACTTTGCGAAGAGGTAGTATTGGATTTGTGAACTTCGGATGAAGTACTTGTTAAATTTATTAGTATGATAATTTTTTAAATAAAAACAATCATAATTTTGTTCTGGTAAATTTTTAATGTAATTGTTTGTATCTTTGAGAAGTGTTTCTTTTTCAGATGCTTTAGAAGATCGTTTTGAAGGATAGGAATATTTAGAATTCATTTTATTTATTAGTTTTAAAAATTCATCATTTGTTTTTGAAATAAATAAATCAGTACATGATATATTTTTAATTAGATATTCTTCGATAGTAGTTTTAATTTTGTTTTCACTAGAATACCAACTCCACATTCGGCCTTTATTAAAAAATAATTCATTTGCTTCTGCTAGATTATTATTTATGTACATTTTTAAAAGTATTTTATATTGTATATAATTTTGAAAGAAGTAAAAATAGTTAGCAAAAAAGATTAATAATTGTAAACTTTCTTCTTTTCCTTCTGCTTTTAATTCAGTATCTTTTCTAAATAGTTTACTTTGTTTTATATGAGTATTAAGTTTATTTATTTTTTTATTTTTTTTTTCTCCTTCTTGGCAATTATCAGCAATATCAATATCCCAATAATCTAAAATGTATAAAGAATATTTTAATAAATTTATCATTTTAGATTTTTTATAAATATTTTTAAAATGTTTTTGACATTTTTTATTTGTATTTAGTGTTTCTAAATAGGATGACAAGAAACCCTTTCCATATTTATTTAATACTGTGTCTTTCATTAGTGATTCATAACTTTCTTCCTGTTTGTCATAACCTTCTACATGCTCGTCGTAGTTCTCTTCATCCTCGTCGTAAGACTTCTTTACTGGTTCTAGAGTAGGAGACGGAACAGATAATGTTTCTTTATTATATTCATTTGAAAGTAAATTAGAATCTGAGTCATAATATTTTAGATCATAATTTGGTATATTGTTTTGTTTTGTATCGTTATCAGGTGAAGGATTGGTAGATGTAACTTTTTTTTTTATAGAAAAAAATTCTAATGTTTGATCGAAACTACTTGAAGTGGATTCAGAGGAAGAGGATGTATTGTATTCTTCTGAATGTGTTTGAGAAGTGTTGGGTTTGTTATTTTGTATGCACAGAAAAGATATTGGACTATACTTTTTATTATTTTGTAGTGATTCAAATATTTTATACCATTCTTTATCAGCAATTATTTGTTTGATAGTTCCAAAGTATTGCCAACCTTTAAAAGAAATAATGTTATAATTAATTATTACTAAAAGTATTTTAATAAAATTATAAATATTTTTATTAAATATATCTACTTGATCTGTATTTTGATTTTCTGATTTTTGAAAAATATTTATTTTTTGTTTTTTTTTATTATCTTGGGATGATAAAATGTGTTGTTTATTTATTTTTATATGACTATAATTACAAGTAAAAAAATGAAGTATATCTATATCTGCATTTTTTAATAATATATATTCATCTTGTATATTTATTCGATTTCCTATAATTATTTTACAAATAACTACCATATATTTTTTACAATTAGATAGAATTTTTAAATATATCTTACTTAGTTCATCTTTTATTTTTAAATATGTATCATTATTTATAAAGTTTAAGACGGAATCAAAGGTGGTTGATGTGTTAGTTTGATTTAGTGTTTCTATATATTTGTTTATAACATTATGAGCCTTTTTATATATAAAGTTGTAAGAAAATGTTGGATTCTTTTCTACTTCTTCATTTGGTGTAACTAAATTTATACAATGCTCCATGAGGAATAATAAACTGATATAAATAAATTCATATCCTTTAGAATATGTTGTTTGAATATAATTAAATAAAATAAAAATAAAACTTTTTATATCATATTTTAATATTATTTTTTTTTGTTTTTTGTCATAATATAAATAATTTTCTTCATTATTAAATAGTAGCTTGTTAATAGTTGGCAAATAAATATTTACAACTTTTATCAGCATTATAAAAAATAAGCTTTTTACTACCTCCGCTTTATCATCAATATCATTATCCAGGTTGTTCAGATCATTTTTGACATGATTTATATATGTCGATTGTGTTCCGTTATTACATTTATTTGAAGTTTTAAAAAAATAGGACACTTTTTCATTCGGATTACTACTTTCTACTTCTACATGTGTCTTAAGATAGTTCATAGCTTGCAATATGATAAAAAAATAATAAAATTGATATACCCGTCCTTGGTACATTCTTTTGGTTGAGCTATTTCGATGTGTTTTCAAAATTAATCGTACCATTTTTTTTAAATAATAAAAAACATTTTGGCTATTCATTGAAGATAATGTAAAATAAAAATTTTTTGATTTTTCAAATAAATTTAAGATAGTAGTTTCTTGATGGATTGACATAAATAATATACTTTTTAATTCATTTTTTATCCATTTTTTAATTATATATTTAATATTTATATATTTTAGACAAAGAGTTATTATGGCATTTGTATTAATTTGTATATTTTCTACTTGGTTATGTTCATTTTGTTCAACAAATTCATTTATTTTTTCTTCATCAAATTCGAGTTTTACTTCATTGTTTGTGTTTGTAGTGTATAGACAATGTTCATCTGCCATTTTGGATAGTCCCGTAATTATTGCTTCTTCTTTTTCATTGAAAATGTTTGTTATAGTATTTTCTGACGAGTATCTATCATTTTCATCACATTCAGTGGGATACATTTCGTTCAAGTTGTCATTTTTTATGTTGTCGAATTTGTCATTGTCCGTATCACTTGTGTTACACATTGTTTGGTCTATATAGATGTCATTGCTAAAGGGTTCAACTTTGGCTTTTAACTTTTCCGTTTCTAACTTTTCCGTTTCTTGAGCCTGAATAAATAATGTCTCAAAGTCGTCAAAATTGCTGAGATGGTGTTGGTCTTGTGTGGCTGAGGAAATAAATTGGATGAGATTTTGTAAATATAATTCATCTATTTTTTCATTTTTAAAAAAAGTAATAACAACAATTTTAAAGAGAATATATTTAACTATTTCTTGACAATTTTTAATGGAAAATAAGATTAAAAATAAAATATCAATTTCAAATATGTTATCTACAATTAATTTATAAAAAGCTTTTTGATTATATATACTATAGTTATGTATAAAATTGTAAAAAATATAAAATTTATTGAGTTTATTTTTATCAAGAAACATCCATTTTGTATATCTTAGTTTTATTTGATTCTGAACTTGCTCATAATTTTGTAATAAAACATGTTTAAATAATTGTTGATACTTGTCATTATTTATTTGATCAAATTTTATTACAATATTATAGTAAATAAACAAGTCTAAAAATATTTTAAAGTATTTTTTTTTTGAATAAAAGTATGTATATATATCATTAGTAGTTAGCATAATATATGGATTAAATAGTTTACTATCAAAACTTATTTCATTATGTTCTATAATTTGTTGTCCTATATAATATCCAAAATAATTTCTTTGCATTAAATTGATGACTTCTTTTACTTGCTCATAGTCAGGTAAACTTAAAAAAATGTAAGGATAAAAATCGATTCTTAAATAGTTTAGTAAAAAATTTAAATCATATAAATATGGTGAAGCATTAGATTTGTTTAGTAGGTAGTCGAAATTGTCTTGGTTTGTTTTGTTTTCTATATTTTCAAATTTTGAAATGTTCAAATTGTTTTTATTAAATTTTTTTAAGCTTGTTTGGTTGAGTGAAAATGTGAAGCTTTGTGATGGGGAATCAAAATCTGTGTTATTTATTTTGAAATAAGAATTTGATAAGAAGTTTGAAAGATACAATAAAATCATGTTGTTGTTAAACTGGTTTTGTGTTATTTGGTCTATTTTAGATGAAATTTCAGGATATACAATAGAAAATATATTTTGTGTATTATTTATTTGTAAACATTGATCAGAATCTGTTTGAGATGAACTACTATTTATGATATAATTATGATTTAAATTATTTTTGAAATAAAAAAAAACTTTTCTAATATTAACCATTGTAGATATTAATTTATTTTTTGATAGATTAGCTATATGTTGATGTAAGTAGGATAATGATTTATCGAAACTGATCTGAAAAGAGGATAGCATAATAAAATAGATTGCTGGACATATATAATATAAACATATTTGGTATATATAAAATAATATTTTAAAAATAAAATCAATATTAAAACTTAAACGTTGAAAATTTTTTAAAATATATATAAGTAAAAAATTGTTAGATATTTGTTTTTGGATTTCTTGCATTATTTCTTTTTCTACTTCGATTTCAAAAATGTATTGAAATTTTGTTTGATACTTATTTGTTAAGGTGTGATCATTATTGTGAAAATGTGAGCTATTTGGATCGTTGTCTATTTCCTTTGTTTTATCAGTTTGAGAATGGAAATTGGTTTGGTTATTTGACAAGGATAATAGGTCGTTGTATATTTTACAAGTGATATATTTATTTTGTATAAATAATTCATATTTAGTGTGCTCTAAATTAATTTTAGACATATCTATAATTTTTACTATTATTTCTAGAATATTTTCACTTTTATTTTTATATAAGCTTTTAACGATATTTTTTTTAAATGCATCCTCAAAATATAATTTTTGTAAATCCATTTTATTTATATTGTTTATATACAAATGGAATAATAGATATCGAATTATAGAGATTGAAATTAATAATTTTTTTAAAAATATATGTTCTTCATTTTGTTCTCCTACTCGGTAGACACTACGAATAAATGCATCTATAATAGAAATTTTTTTAACTATTAGAATCTGATTATTTTGTAAAATATGTTTAAAGAAATTATAAATAAATATGTAGTCTTTGACATGGAGTAAATAAAGAAAAGCGGCATCTAAATTATTATGAAATAAACATTTATAAAAATAATATTTAGGATTTATTTTATAATTTTGTTCTTTTTCTTTATCTATATAAAAATGAACTCCATCAATAAGTCCCTCATCATTTTCTTCATTTGTATTTTCTATTATTGTGCTGACCATTTTTGTATTTTTTAATATTTGCTTAATACTATTAACTGATCGAATTATTTGGTTTGTTTTCCATTTTGAGATTGTAGATTTGTTTATTTTTGTATAAATTACTTTTAAATGATTTATAAAAACGTTGCTAAGAAACATATTTTGGTATCTTTCATTTTGTGTAAAACAATTTATTTCATTTTTATTTAGATAATCTGCTTGATTATTATTTTCTTTCGATTTTTTTTCACTATGTGTACTTAGTAATTTTTTGTAATGGTTAATTTTTAAGTGATTCAAACTGTTTTCGTTATCACTATCTTGTTTGCATCTAATTTGGTCATCTTCATTTTCTTCTGAAGTATCATCAGTGCTTGTTGTATTTTGTTCATCTTTTTCTACATCTGAATTGTTTGAATATTTTGGGTTCAGATTTGTATTTTTTATGGGATCAATTTCGTTGCGCATAAATAAGCTAGAAACAGATTGAGTTTTTTTATTTTCGGATTTTTCAAAATCGCTAGATATGTCATCATATTTATATGTACCTTCATTTATTATGTTATCTAAAAATATGGATTCAAAAAGGGATATATCCATTTCTTCATCGTTTTCAATAAAATTTAGTTGGCTAGTTTTTATTTTTTCTGAACAGTTAGAAGTGGAAGAGGCTTTACAATTTGGAGAAAACGATGAAAAGTCATTTTTTTTTAATGAAATATCTTGAAGTAAATCATAAGTTGTTGTAAAATTATGAGAAATCGTGTTCATATTATTTATTGCTACATTTTGATGATTGATGATTGAGGTGAGGTCAGTTTTTTTCCAAATATATTTGTATATATTATTAACAAAAAATGAATAATCTGAGCATAAATAGGATGAAAAAAATAGAGATAAATTATATACATACTGAGGATTATGTGGTAGTAAGATTGTATAGTAGGTCATAACATTTTGAATAAACGTTTTATATTTTTTTAGTTTTTTATTTTGAGAAGATATCATAAACAGGATCAAATAAAATGTGACTAAAGGCTCGTTTTTAATGGGATCTATATTGATGTCAGTTTTTGAATTTGTTTGATCTCCATTATGTGAAACTATGACACTTACAGCAAATGCAATAGAGTCTAGTACTTGTTCAGGCTTATCAATTTGCAATTGCTTTATTAGTTTGATTACCCTTTTGTAATTATAGCATATAGCTATATTATATTCAATAATATTTTTAAATATTTTAAATTTATTTTTTTCTGTATGTATAGCTATATAATTATCATAAATAATATGTTTCGAAGTATAATTTATATTAACAGTTTTATAATTAACTTGATTCGAATCAATATTATTTAAAGAATTAACATTTTTGATTATATCTGGTGTTTCTTGTGTTTGTACAATTAGTTTTGAAAAAGAATGATATATATCTTCATTAGATTTTGTTTGAATGTTTGTATTTACACAATCTTCTTTATTTGTATCAGATTTATTTAAAACTTTTTGTATATATAGCATTGTTTTTAAGCACAAAACAGTTTCTTTAATTTTGTCAACTTGGCTGAAAATCCCTTTTTGCGATGTAACTTTTTTCAAAAAATTATAAAAATTGTAAAAATTGTCATATATAGTTATCGTTTTTGCTTTGGCTAATATTAAATAATTTATAACATTCGAATAGTCATGAACATTTTTTAAATCTGGATATTGGTCATCATAATATTTGATAAACAAATGTAAATATCTGAAGTCGTTTGAATAAAATAATATAATATAAAATAGAATGAAAAAGAAAATATGAACTTGTACAGAATTAAAAAGGTTGTAATATACTTGTAAACAATTTTGTGTAAAATTATCATCTTTATAATTAGTATATAATATTATATATTTAAATATTTTAAATATATTTAATATATTTTTTTTCATATTATTTTTAGAACTAATAATAATATTGATATTTATATTTAATTTATTTTCTTCATTATTTATTTCTTTATTTAAAAATTTTATAATATCTAAAGCGTTTAAATGTTTTTCAAATATGTCTAAGTATTTTTCAACAAGTTCACAATTTGGTGTGTAGCTACTTCCCGCTTTTTCATCCTCGTCTTCGTCTTCTTGATTTGTTCTGACTTTATCGGTATAGCAGTTTATTATATATTCTAAATGTTCATTATGCATTACTACATTTTTTTCATTATCTTTTTTTTTTTTGAAAATGGAGTTAATGTCAAAGTGTGTTGAGTTTGAGAAGTCTTGTTTGGAATGGCAAAAATCGTGTTCACTATTTTTATGGTGTGTGTTTAGAGAATATTCTTGGGTTAGTTGATATGTCTGAGGTTTGGTTGTTACATTTTTGGGGAAGAGATTATAAAAATCGTTAAATATTGAGATAAAATGAATCAAATTAATTTTAATGTATTTATAAAAAATAATTAAAAATAGGTAGCAAAACTGATAATTATCATTTAGAATAATTTTATGTTTATAAGCATAATGTATATATTTTAAGAATATGTATATTTCATCTATCTTTGTATTTTTTCTATCCTTTTTTTTATTATAATTTATGGCATTTTTTGAAATATTTTCAAATGTTTTGAAAGGGACTTGTGTAAATATACGATTTTTATTATCAGCATGAATGATAGGTCGAGTAAAATGTTTGAATTGCAATTGCTTTAATGTTGTTAAACAAAAGATGACATAAAGTTGTTCTGATGTGTATAATATATTAAAATAAATTGATTCTAAAACATTTGCTGGATTTTTAAAATATAATTCAACTATATCATTTTCAAAAATGGAATAATAAGATTCTTTAGATGTCATTATATATGCATTAATATATTTATAATTAGATAATGCATCTATTATTTTATTATAAAATAAACTTATATTGGCATTTTCTTGATCATATTCATAGGAAATATATTTTTTGTCAAAATCTATAGTTAGACATAATTTTTTATATATATCCATTAATAGAAATTCTTCAAATTTTATATTTTTATGGTTCTCTTTAGATTGTAAATACATCTTAATTAGTATAAAAAGACTATATATTAGTATTACATTTTTATTTTTAATATTATTTTTTTTTAAATATATTTGTAATTTATTTTTTATAAAATTTGGATCACATAAATTGGAATCATTCCAGTTTTCTTCCTTTTGTATAGTCACATTTTCACCACTATCAGGGTTGCTATCATTTTGTGTGTTTTCGAATTTATTGTAAGAATGGCTTGTTTGGGGGTTCATATAATTATTGTTTTCATTGCCCATCGAGTTAGATCGTGCAATATTATTATCTTCAGTTTCTTCTTTCCAATCTTCGAGACTTATTGATGTGTTTTTCTCATTTTGTTTAGTATTCATTTTTTTGACAAAGCGATTAAAATAGTTACAATTATATGTGTATTTTTTTTTTATTTTATCGTAGTTAAATATTTTATATATATTATTTTGATTAGCTATTTTCATTGATACATAAACAAACATCAATAATCTGCTTCGAATTAAATGAGTTTCTGTTATTATTTTTATACATCGAATTATAAAAAATTCAAAAAAATCATTTTCTGAACAGTATATTTCATAAGTATTTTTTTTATTAACATTATATTTTTTATGTTCGAAGGGTAAGGATGGGCATTCAAATTTAGAGTTACGTTTGTTGTTGCTCATTTTTAATGTTTCACCATTATTTGATATGCTAGAATGTGCTTGATTTTGGGTATTATTTGATTTGGAGTCTTGATTAAACTGTTCTTGTGTAGAACTTATTTTTGGCAAACCATTTTCAAGACTATCCGACTTGCTTGATAATATGTTTATTTTTTTAATACGAGGTAAGAGAAAAAAGAAATCTTCGATTTTTGTATTTAGAGGAATGTAATAAAAAATTTGTTGCCAATTATTATCTATATAACATTTAAAATATTTATAAAAAATTTTAATTAAAATATAATTTTTATTTATTAAAAAATATTTTATAATATCGAATGGAGTATAATCATATTTAAATTTTGTCCAATTGATAAGATATATGTTTGTACTTTTTTTATCACAATCTGGTATATCAGTCAAATTTTTATTTTCATAATTTTGATCATAGTCAGAAAATGAATAACTATAATTGGAAGTGCTTTCTTCAGGTACACTTTCTGCATTCATCTCATTTTTTTCATTTGCTTCTTCATTTGTTTTGAATATATTGAACAAATCAGTGATGTTGCTTTTATTATTATTATTAGTAGTTGTAGTAGCACATTTACCAGGGTGTCCATTTTTTATAATTTTTTTAGCTATATAGTAAGAACTTTTATTTTTTCTTTCTCTTTCCAACAATTTTATTAAATATTTAAATGCTTTATATTTGTACACTTGTTGTAGTAACTCTATTTTATACTTTAACAATATATTTTTCATATCTTCATTTGTATTTATTATTTCAATAGTTGGCTCAAAAGCTTTATAATCCAAATCAAATAAATATTCCCTTTTCTCGTTTTCTTCTTTTTCTTCCTCATTTTCTTCCTCGTTTTCTTCCTCGTTTTCATAGTCACTCCATCTAGAACTTCGATCGGAGCTGGTGCCTTGGCTAGACTCACTACTTTGATCGGGCACTTCAATATCTAGCCAACCTTGATAACGCTTTTTCAAATTAGCTTGTGTAATTGTGGTTATAAATAAATGTTCGTCCATTTCATTTTGATCTGAACAGTCAGAAATTTCATCATAGTTTTCATTTTCTTTTAATATATAACATATTAATCTAAGAGCAGTAAATAAAACATTTTTTAATTTATTTAATTGTATATCAATATCGATATGTATATCTGATTTAGTTATATTTATTTTGTTGACAAGATGATATTTATTTATATATTTAGAGGGATAATATATATGTTCATCTTTTGAAAGGGTATAAACAAAATGATCATAATTATTATTTTCTTCTCCATAGTTCATATTTGTTAGTATAGGTGGTCCAGCATTATATGCATCTTCCTTTAAACTTAGCAATTTGATAACTTCCTCTGAACTAGCTCGAACTAAAAATGGATCATAAGTAACTGCTCGACCGAGAAAAGCAAATAAGTCTCGTATCTTGAAGAGACACTAAAAAAAAATGGAAAAGAATGACATAAAATTAGATGGGGTAAAAAAATAAGATATAATGGAAAATTGAAACAAATGAAAGTGTAAATACCTGATAGTCGAGAAGTGAAGAATCCAAGTATCGTCCATTATAATCATAAATTGAATAAATAAAAAATTGATGAAGTACAGTAAATAAATATAATTCCGATTTTAATACTGCATCGTAATAATTATGAAAAAATAAATGTAATAATAATTCTTGTTTATTTAAAAATTTAAATTTATATAATATTAAATCAAAATTTTGTTCTGAATTTTGTAAAATTAAATAATATTCATCTATTTTACATAAATATATATTGTTATATGAATCTAAAGGAGAAAGATATTTTTTATTGCTTGTTAAATCTTTTAAGAAGCCCATATATAAAAATTCTTTTTCTATTTTGTCATCATCAAATTCTTTGTTAAATGCTTTTATTTTATTTTGATTTATTTCATGAATATTTAAATATTTACTATATTTTAAAAGTTCTTTTATTTTTTCATCATCCTTTAATTCTTTTTGTTCATAAATATTATTAAAATGGCTTGTTAATTTTTTTATTGTCTGACTATATAGATGTGTAACAAAATTGAATTGTATATCATCGCTAGCTAGATCATTCCAAAGTGGATCTATTTTTGTTGAAACATAATTTTTATGTAATGATGTGTTTAGATTAGATTCTGTATTGTTTTCGATATTTACTAAAGTTACATGCATATTATTTCTTTTGTATAAATTGTGACTTATATCATATAATAAGTTAGTAGAATTCATATTATCTGAGCCAAACATTTTTGAAAAAGAATAACTTTCAATCTTTTGATAATATTTATGTATTCCATCTGTAAACGTTTGAAACATAGATGCATATTTATTATTGTTTAATTTATTTTGTGTATTTTTTTCTAAAAATTTTGCACTATAAATTAAGAATAAAATATTATCATCATTTATAGATACAGATGAAATTTCTGATATTTTATTAATATATTCTAATGTGTATTTTTCAATTTCTTGTAAACTTTTATTATTAAAATATTTTAGCTGACTACATTGTTTTTCTCCTAAAAATTTATGAAAATGGCTAGTTAAGTAACTGTCTTTATTTTGAGATTTTGTTATTTCATTATGTATGTTGTTTATATTATTTTTTTCATTTTCATCTCTTTTAAATATGAATAATTCATTTGAATTAAAAGTTATAATAAAATAATTTTTATTTAAAGATACTGAAGTGATATTCTTTGTGCCTTTTTCAAATTTTATATCATTAGGTATAGGTAATTTATTTTTTTGTGAATTATTTGTTTTTATATTATATATAACTATATAGATACATTTTTCTTTTTCATTTATATAAGAAATGACTAAAGTTTGTTTATTTTCAATTTTAAAATATATTTCATTGATATTTTTTGGAAGTTCAAAGGTTTTCACAATTTCCATTTGAGGCGAGGGATTTAGACAATCCTTGATATTCATTTGCTATAAATAAAAAAATAAAAATTACATCAGTAAACTTGATAAATAAAATGTGTATATATGTATATATATTACTATTCTCTTCTTGTTCATACCCATAATTGTCCATTTTTATCGAGAATGTGCAGAAGATCTTCGAAAACAAAAAAGAAAATCGATGGAACTGATATGCTATTTCGTGTTAGCAAGTTCAGCTCATTTATTTTATTGTTAGTAAAAACTGTTTGAAATTCTTCGACAAATATTTGATTTCCTTTTTGTAGAATTATTAAGTTTAAATTTGGTACGCAAAGACATTTATCGATTTTGTTGGTATCTATAAGAAAGCAAAAAAAAAATTATATTTTATAGTATATATAGACTAAATTGTGGGTAAATGATTTTTATATGACAAAGAACAAATTTCACATGAACAAGATAGAAAATATTTTCATAAATTCTTGCATGTTCATAAATTATTGTCTTTTACCAATTAAAGGATTTTCATATTTAAAGAAATTCCATTTTTCCAGTTGTTGAATACATATCAAAATAACTTTTTCTAAATGTATAACAAATGTGTCATCATATTGTGATATTGATTTTTTACAAAAAGAATATTTTGTATTTATTACTTCAAGTGGGCCTGAAGTATTATTTATTTTACTGTTTTTATAAAATACGTTGATATCATGAACAATGTCATTGATATTTAACTCCAAAACTTTGTTGACATACATTTTGCCATCGTTTTATTATAATTTATTTAACTTATTTATTTTCAAATATGTGTTTTATATGCTTTTTATGCCATATTATGGTAAAACTGTTTGATATAATAAATGTTGTGTAAAAGCTTATTCACATGTATATATATAGTTACACATATCTATATACATAAATGGGGGAATAAGTATTTATATGTCTTCTAACTTTTCAAATAAGCGTTTGTTAATTTGTTTCATGAAAAATCTGTTTATTATATATAAACTTTTATGAGGGATTATTATATGCATACATGCATATTCTTGTTCCGCTCGATAAAATAGGGGCAAGCAAGCAAAGAAAGAAAGTAAAAAAAAAAAATAATAAAACAAAAAAAGAAAATATAATAAAATAAATAAAACAAAGCAAAATATGCAAAACAAAACAAAATAAATAATGCTAATAAGTAGCAAAGTGAAATGGAAACTGCAATCACTTCGTCAGTATAAATCCCAATTAAATAGGGTGAAGGAATAAAATACAAAAAAATGAATATAAATAACGCATATATAATTACTTGTGTTAATATTGTTAATTCAAAAGAAACTTTAAATTAATCTTAACGAATATGTAATAATATTTAAAAAAAAAAAAAGAAAAAATTAACTAATGAATAAACTTGAGGATACAAAATAAACTGCTTGTTTAGCTTTATCTCTCAAAAAATGAAATATGCTTATTTTATATACGCGCATTGTTTATATTATTTTTTTTGCTTTATATATTTTGTTTCATATGAATATATAATTAACATAAAAAAAATAAAGTGCAAATTAATTGTATAATTCCCGAAATAAGAATTTTCCACCATTTTTTATTTAATTTTTTTTGAAAGATGTATTAATTTTATATTGAACATAAGGAATATAAAACATACACACATATATTATTGTGGATATATGTATATGAACGATTTTTTTTTCTATATTTTGTTTTTTAGCAACTATTTTCATTATAGATTATTTGTAAAAAATATAATAGACGAAGAGATAGTTTATTAAAAATAGAGATATACTATGAAATAAAGAACAAAAATTGAGAGAAAAATAGCAACAAATATATAAGAGGAAATTAGTAAATAAATATTATGTACATGCATATAGACATATATGTTATTGCTATAATTACTTGAATATGAAAACTGTTTTCCATTATTTTATTCCGTTTTGAATTTAATGACTTTGGATAAATATTTTTATTATTAAGCTTCTTTTTCAGTTTGTTGAAAATAAATATAAAACAATAAAAAAGAAAGTTAAAAAAGAATAAAAAAAATGAAAGCATGTAAGCAAAAAAAATAATAAAATAAATCAGATAATTTAATGAATTATATTAGTGAAACAAAGTGGAATGAAATCACAATAAAAAAAAAAAAGCAGAAAAATGAGTCTAAGCTATTTTCATTCCTATCTGTGGCTTTGATTGCGATGGGGCATGGTGTTCTCCTGTAAATAGCGAAAAAATAAAAGAAAAAATATGAACAAGCAATATAAAAACAAAAAATATGATAAAAAAATATGAACAAGCAATATAAAAACAAAAAATATGATAAAAAAATATGAACAAACAATATAAAAACAATAAAATATGATAAAAAACCTGAACAAGCAATATAAAAACAATAAAATATGATAAAAAAAACATACCAATGATAATGGCAAATTGCTTGTTATTCCAGTTTATAATATCGTCATTAGATCTCCAAATTCTTTGCCCATTTTCATATTCAAAGAATGTTATTTTGTCAAATATATATTTCGGTAAAATTGTTCTCTTTCGTATCTTGTTCTTTATTTCTAGCATAGTATCATTAGGCTATAAAAAAAAAATAATATAATATTTTATTTTCTTGGCTTTGCATTTTTTTTGTTCATATAGTCTCATATTGGCTATATCACGAATAAATGAAAATAGGGATACACATACATTTTTATTATATAGTGCATAATTTATTACCTCTACTAAAACGTCAAAACTGTATCCGAAAACTTCTTTGGACGGGGTTTGATTAAAAACATGAATTATCTAAAGAGAATCAAAAAATAAATAAATGTGTATATATGCATATGTATGAGGAATTCACATTAGTGTCATAAAAAAAATATGTTTTCACATCTAAAAAAATAATACCTTTAGTTGGTTCATTTCGAGCATTTGCTTTTGGTGATCCGTAAAGTCTGGCTCCATTCGGAGTGGGGTTACATATACGTTTTTAATGTGATTTGTTTTTACAAAATCCAGATGTATTAATGGTTCGTTGCTGTTCAAATATTTAATTTTAGGTCCGAAGGTAAATAATAATCTAAATTTATGTTTTGGATTGATTCCCCTTTTTTTTAAATATGGGTTCATTTCTAACTTGATTTTATCTATTAGATCTTGAACGGTAGTATAATCATTTGAATCATATTCATTGTTTGCTAATGTGCTACTAGAATTATCTGAACTAGATGTAGAATCGACACTCTCTGCATCTAAGTTGTAATAATTATTAGATTTCGAATCGTTAGCATTACCTATGGCACATTTCTTTTTCGACTTTTTCAATTTAATATGACCAGTAAATGCAGAAACTGATTGTACATGTGAATTAAATAATTGAATAACATAGTGAAAATATTTTGGAGAATCATGAGGATATAATCTTGTAAAATATTTATAATGAAATGGTAATAAAGATAAACAAAATGTTTTTTGCTCAGTTAAAGAATTATGTTCTAATTCCATAGTACGTTGTTTTATTAAAGTTTCAAAAGAGATTTGTCCAGATGCAGGATTTGTGTTTTCGTCTGTATAACTAGGATCATTAGAATTCATATTATCAGAATATTCATGATATGAATCATTGTCATGTTCAGGGGGATAAGTAAATGAATCTATATTATATGGAATGAAATTAATTGGACTATTGAGGGGAGGATAAGGATATATTAATATATGAGTCGGATCAATATTCATTTTATAGCATACATGTTTAAATATTTGTTTTGTTGGGCATCTAATATCTATATCTAAATCTATTTTACATAATTCTTTTTTTAAAAATAAAAAATGTGAATCAATATAATTTAAACAGCTTTTTTTTAAATCACTTTTTAATATAACACCTGAACAATTTCGATATTTTCCTAATTGATATATAGGATCATATAATTTAAATCTGAATCTATTGACATACATTTTTCTTTCAACAAAATCTAGATAATCACATATAACATAAAAAGGTAAAATGGGTTCTTCTTTACTTGGTATACCTCCACATTTTTTAATAATTCCGTTTGCCTTCTTACTAATATTATTATTTTTAAAATTTTGATCAATGTCAATATGTGGAGTAGTAGGTTTATCATTTTCATTTGTATCATTGTTGCAATTTTTCATTTCTAGTATAGCATTATTATAAGAATGGATTCTATCCTTCATAGAATCTGGATCTATGTGTAATGTAGTATTGCTAGGAATTGAATTTATACCTATATTATTTGGGTCACCAATCTGTTCATTTATTTTGGATATATTATCTATGGTTTTAATTTGTATATTCTTTTCATAATGAGTATTAGCTAGCTGTGATTCCATATTATATATAGAATCATTTTTTGGTTCTGCATTATTATAAAGATTATTATGTGTGTATTCACCATTTTGATTGATATTTTTTTCATATAATTGTTCGTCTGTTGTAATTTTGTATTCTTCATCTTGAGTTTTTATATTAGTAAAATTTTTGATGTTTTTTTTGGTGTTCCTTCGAACCCGTTTTGCTTCTTTTTTGTGATCATAAATTTGGCTAGTATAAACAGATTCTTCTAATTCTTCTTCAACATTATCTAGATAATAATCTGTACTTTCAGATGTGTAAGTTAAAACAGAGTTGGCAGAAGAACGAGAAGAAATATCTGAATAATTTACATCTATTAATTCGTTAGATGTAGCATTTTCATTTGACATTAATGTTGTAGTAATATTAGATTCATTTAAAGTTTCTAATGAATCATTTATGACATCATTTTTTCTAGAATTGTAATAATAACAATGAGCTTTTTTTATTGTATGAGAACCCAAATTGGCAGTATTTAAAATATTTCTCTCAACCTTAGGAATAGTTAAATTTGAATCAGAATAATTTATATTATTTAGATGTTGGCATGCTTCATCAGTAGTAAATTTTGGACTATTTTGTTTACTATTTCTATTTTTTTTTTTTTTTTTTTTTTTTTTTAAATTATTTTCAGAATAGCTAGCCATTTTATTATTACAGTTAGCTGTATCAAATTCATCAGATGATAAATCAGATGAGTTTGGTGAATAAAATGGATATTGATAATCACGACAAATATTTTTTGATTCTATAGAAAACAAATTTTGAGTATTGTGTAAAATAGCTTCAGAATTAATAATAGTATATTTTTTTTTTTCTTTTAAAATATGTTGATTATTATTAATTATAATTTGATTTAATTTATCAGCTAAATTCTGATCAATCAAGCTATATTCATAAAAAATATTATTTTGTTCAGAATTTTTACTGTATTTTTTTAAACACAAATATAAACTATTTATTTCGTTATCATTTAAATTATCATTATTATTGTCTAATATATTAAAATTGTTTATGTTGTGATTTTGTGTAGGTTTATTATTTTCTGATGTTTTTTTAAATTGCATCGAATTTTGATATAGCATATTTTCACTTGTATTTTTTACATTTTCATTTTCTACATTTTCATTTATTTTGTCAAAATAGTTGGTGTTTATATCTTGGAATAAATTATTAGAATTAGATTCCAATTGAGTTTCTTGTTTTGTGTCTTGGTTAGTTAGTGAAATATTATTTTGGTCATCATTAATTTTGTAAAATATTCCATTTCTATTGCATATTATATAATGTAAATTTAATGAAGTTTGATTAATTAGTTTACTTATTCTATATAAAATTTTATTTAATACATTTGCATTTAAAAATAGATCATAAGATGATATATTTTCTTTAGTAATATATAGATCTTGTTTCTTATTACCTAAAGATAGAATAATTTTTTTTTTTTTTTCTAGATCGTTATTACTTATAAAGTTAAATATTAGTAGATCACTAGTAATAATTTTATTATGTGCAATACTTTTTTTTTGTTTTATTAAATTGCATTTATTTTTATATTCAACAAATATTTTAAAATTTGGTGATTCATCTGAATATATATCATTATTATTAATATTTTGTATGTACTCCTTTAAGGTGTTATAATTATTTTTGACAATAAAATTTTTATCCATTGCTTTTAATACTTTATTTATCATTCTTGTTTCTAAATGTTTTGATTTTAAATTTATGTTACAATGCATAACATCTAAACAGACTAACGATGAATCATTAATTTTTTCTTCATTATATATATCAAAATATTTTAAAAAAAGTAATATATTTTTATTTTTAGAACCCCCAGAACCTGAAACAGTAGTTCGTTTATTGTAAGGAAGGTATAGTATATCGATTGTTGGGAATAAATCATTTGATTCTCTGCTTGTCTTTTTAAGTAATTCATATAAATATAATTTTCCATTATTTTTGAGATCGAGGGGAAGATATCTATATGTGTCATTAACAGGAAGTAAAACAAAAAAACAGTTTCTCTTGTTTGGATAACAGTAGGAAGTAAATTGTGAGGATGAAGAAGTTGAAGTAAAAGAAGAGGAGGAGGAGGAAGACGAAGAAGCGGAATGTGATGTAGTACTAGTGTTAGATGCACTATTTGTTGATGTATTTCCTGAATCTGAAAAATGATCAGAATTAGAAATATGTGATGAATCATTAGATGCAAATGAATTAGATGCAGTATCTTCGGAATCATAAGATGAATTAGATCTAAATCGTGAATAATGTGAAGAAGATGGATTTTGTATATGTTTTTCTTTTTTAGGTCTTTTTGTTATTTTATCATTTTGTTTTTTAATTTTTTTTTTTTTTTTTGTTTTTTTTTTATGTTTAATCCTGTTATTTTTTGATGATCTCTTATCAGTTTCAAATTTTTGTTTTTTAGAAATATATTTAATATAATTATCTAAAGTAGTTGTAGTACATCCAGAAGGAACAGAAGAATTAGTAGATAAACTTGTATCTGATTGGTTATTTACATTTTCAATAATATGATCAAATTCTTCTTTTGTTTGAATATTTCCAATTTTAGAGAAATGCGTTTTCATCATTAAATCAGTAGTTCTATTATTAGCAAAATTACTATCATTACAATTACCATTGTTATATCTTTTTTCATCAAGTTGTTCCATTTTTATATGAGTCTTATTATTACTATTTATAGTATTGTTAGACATTTGACAGTTTAGTGAATTCGATAAATCTGTAGTATTCATTTCTGGTGATACAAACATGGGATAATTTGGATTGTTGATCAATGTTTGTTTATTTTGATAAGTCAAGTTATTATCCATTGAGTTCAAATTGTTAGATGATGTAATTTTTTGTTTTTTGTTTGATTTATGATGACATTTAGAGTGATGCATTAATTGTTTGTTTTTTTTTCTAGTATAAATATTTTTAATTATTTTTAAAATTTGAAAAAATATATCTGAAAGTGTTTTATTTTTATTAAATTTAGTACTGAATAATGATGGTATATTATTTGATGGTAATCCTGAAAAGGATTTATAAATATAACTATATTTATCATATACTTTAATTTTAATATATTGTAAGATATCTTGTTTTAATTTAGTACGTTTTTTATTAATTATTTCTTCAAGTTTACATCGTCTGACAACTTGAGGATTAACAATAGCAGGATCACATTCTTTTATTAATTTAGGTATTAAAGATTTTTTAACATATACTAACATATAGGCACTATAATTTTTCATTCTTTGTTTAATCCTATCACATATATCAAAATTATACATGTTATTTTCAATTTCTATATCATATCCTCCAAAGTTATCATTAATTACTGAATGCTCGCTAACTCTATATATTTTATCGTCATCACATTTAAGCCAAAATTTTTCATCATGTTTGTAACTAAAGGAATAGTAATGCCCACTATTCATGTTTCCTTGATGTACTGAAACTGCTTGTAAAATATATTTCGGTTCACTATCTTTACAATATTTTGATAGATCTAATTCTTTATAAAATTCAAATTTATTATTTAATTTGACTGTTTCCATTTTATTTAAATCAAATGTAAATCGTTTTAATAAAAATATACAAATATTTGGAAAGTTTAAAAATCTCATTCCTTTTTTAGCTCTTTGCATACCATATCCATCAGTCTCATATATATTATCACCTTCTAAGATTTCTGCTTCTACTGCTTTATCTAATGATTCATAGATGTTATTACACCCTTGTACATCTAACTGTATATCTTCATATGTTTCTTTTCTTACACTTTTATAATCTATATCTATACATTCTATATATGTTTCTACTTCCCCTTCAAACATCTTTTTAACAGAACCTTCAACTACTGTTCCTTTCATTTGTTCTTCTACTTTATCTAACAACAACTTTAATAATTCATGTGTATCTTGTTGAGTAAAAACATCACTAGCATTCCATCCAAAAGATCGAATCAATTCTTTACAAGATACTGCTTCATTTTGTGTATGGAGTTTATAAAATAAATTTTGAAGAGCTAAAGATGTTGGTAAAATATTTTTTTTTTCATTTTCTTCTTCTATCAATATATTTTTATAATCTATTTCTTTAGTTCGATCATTTTCATAATTATATTCATAATAGTTTCCATCAACATTTGTACTTCCAGTTCTCTTTTTTCTTTTTTTTCTTTTATAACAACATGATGCTGAAGATTCAGAACAACTGGCATAAGATGTTGCATCTGATGATGCAATTGAAAGAGCTGACAATTTTTCATCAGAATCACTATCTTCATAACTACTAATATCATAATAATTTTCTTGATTTTCTTCACTATTTTTTATTAAATTATTTCGTTTTCTAATTTTATTTTCTTTACCATTTTGTACATCACTTTGATCGCTAGCATTGTCGACTGTGTTCTCGTCAGACCCATCCCCACTTGATATTTTGACTTGTTCATTATCAAGATGAGGGTTTTTATCTTCATTTGAATTATGCATAGAACTATAATTTTCTTTTTTATTATTTTCATGACTATTTATTTTGTATATATTTTTATTTTTAGCTTTTGTTGGATTACATTTGTTTGATAAATTATCAGAAGAACAGATGTGAGAAACTGACATGGATTCATTTTCAGAACCATTATTTTCTTCTTCCTCATTTGAATATTTAAGAATTTTTTTTTTATTTTTTAAAACCGACTCAGGATTTAAGCCATTTGAAATATCATTATTTATGTAGTTCATATTTTTAGCTACCAAATAATCATGAGTATGTTTATTTTCAGTTCCTTCTTCGTTAGTACTATGTCTTGAATTGTCTTTCCCATGAAGGTTATCATTTTTAATATCAGTAAATTGTATAGTTTGTTCATTTTCATTGGTATTATTATTGACTTGGTTTGTTGTTGGAAGGAAAATATCAGTTGGTACACTATTTATAGATATATCCCTTTCATTTTTGATATTACTATCAGATGCACATGAAGAGGTTTGATTATTTTCATCACTTTTTATGTTTTCATCATATTTTTTTTTAATTTTTTTTTTTCGATGTTTCCATGCTTGATATGCTTTAAGATTTTCTCTTTTTAAAGATGTTTTATCTGTTTTTTCAAAATTCATATCTTTATTTTTATATTTTTTATCAATTTCTATCATATGTTTGGTTGGATTTCTTTGTTTTTTTTTTTTTTTTTTTTCTAATTTATTTTTAAAAAATTCAAGAGTTTTACTTCCGATAATATTTTCAATATTAAATATCATCATACAAACAGATTTACGAAAAATATTGATATGATATAAAAGTTGTAATAAAGCATTCATATAGCATGTAGCTCCATGATTCTTTAGTCCAACAAATCCGGTTCGTATTTTACTATTATAATTAATGTCTCTACTATTTTTATAGGATTCAGAACCAAATGGAAATACACCAGCTCTTAAAATAATTTCCCCTTTTTTATTTATAAATCCGGGTTCTCTTATCTTTTCAAATGGAACGAAGTTATGCCAACCTCGATCTGTATTTATATGAGAAAAATTAAAATTATCAACTTTATAATATGATTGTCTATAATCTGCTTGATTAATTAATATAATATAATATTGTACATTACTAAAACCCCAATCACTAGTCCAATCATCTTTTGGCATTGCTTCAATAAATGCTGATGCCACTGGGTACATAAAATTATTTGATCTAGTTTTTGGAATAAATAATATTCTAAAAATAAAATTTGGACATATTTTCCATTCTGAATATATCTCATCATTACTTTCAATTTTATCAAAAAAATTGTCGACAACTAATTCTATTTCATTATCTACTACACCTCTTAAATTTTTATAAGAATAAGATTCATTAAAATTTATATCTTTATTTATTTCAAAATTATTTTCCGTTCGTTTTCTTTGTAAAAAAATATTTTGATTATTTTCAATATATCTATGTCGTTCTTCAAGATCATCTCTATCATCATGGCTAGTACTATGGTTTGTTGTTACATTACTAGTATTGCTAATACTACTTGCATTACTTACATTTCTTATATGATTACTATTATGTTTTGGTATATTATTTTGATCATATGTATCATCAACATATATTTCATCAATTTTACATGGATTCATATTTTGTTCATGAAATTTATTAAAATTATTATAATTGCTATAATTATTTATTCGTCTATTTTCTATATTTTCATCTTCACTATCTGATGAATTATTTCTTCTGTCCCTACTGTAATTTTCATTATGTCTGCCATTATTATTAAACATTTTCTATTTATTTTACTGCTATATTGTTTCCGCTTTATTTTGTTTATCTATTGTATAAATCTGTATTATTATAGTTTATTTCTTCCTGGCTATGTAATTATTTATGTGCATAGGTATATACATATGCACATCCCAATTCATGGAATAACAAATAAATAATCATGTATTAATATTTCAAACAAATAAAAATATAATAAATAATAAACATTTTTACAAGACTCTACATGAATATAATTATATATATGGATAGATATATGCCCACATATAGGTGTGGTTACTTGTGCATGTGTATAATAAAATTGTTTTAAAAATTATGTCTGTATCATCATAGGGTTTTTGTAAATAATATGAAAACTTGTATTTATGCGTATTTTTATTTTTCTTAATATAAACTGAAAAAATAATAATTAACTGAATCAAAGAAGGATTGCATAATGAATTATTATAATATAACCCAATGCAAAAAAAGTAAAAAAAAATATAAAAAAATATAAAAAAATATATACAAATATAAAGACCTACATATGTAGTTGCTGATTTGTGGTGTTCACATGGTACACCTTTTCTATAATAAACACCATAGTGAATTTTTCTTCCTCCACATTTATTTATTATATTTATTTTGCTAAAATTTTTATTTCCTTTTTTTTTCTGTGTTCTTTTATCGACTCGAATAAATAAGCCTTAAGAACAATAATGTGAAGCATATGTAAATATATTTATGCAGTTTTTAATTTAATATGCTACTTTTACATTAGTAATAATTTATTTGAACTATGAAATCATATATATAATAATTATTTGGAATAATTTTTCTTCATATTAATTGTGTAAGTATATATTTACAATTGTATAAATACGTACATACATATATATATATATTATATATAAGGGCTAACAAAAATTATTTCAAATCAAATTAAAAAATTACTTTTATTTGATTTTTTATTTTTTCATCATAAACATATTAAAGAATTAATTTCTTCTCAACAAACTTATATATAATGGAAAAACATACCATTTTTTTTTTTTTAACGATATAATTCAGGGTACTAAAAAATGTTAATATATTGTGTTAATGTAATTATATAACATGAAAAATAGTATATATGCTATTATATAATATAGCATGTGCATATGTAACGTGAGTGAAGGTTTTTGTAAATTGAATTTCCTGGAGTTATGCTAGTTTAAAAAAAATATATATTGAAATAAAAATTAAAACAAAAGGGCGTGAAGATAAAAAACGTAGAATGATTGATCATACGCATATTATATTAATTTATTAAACACCCCCACAAAAAAAAATAAGCACGGGCGTTTGTATGTTTTTTTTTTATATATGGCTTACATATATATAATATTTTATATACTACATAGTATATGTATAAGATATAATTTCTTTGAGTTTTGTTGTAATAAAAATTATATTTCTCACATTTAGTTATTAGAAATTATTTTTTTTTTCATCACATTATAATACCATTTTGTAAAGCCATTTATCATGTGCGAAAAAGGTAAAAAAAAATTGTTATGAACAAAAACAAAAAATTATGAACAGTTCAGAAAAAAAAAAAAAAAAAAAAAGCTAATAACGTGTAGAAATAAAAACATACATATGTTCATATATAATACTATTAGTAGAAATAGTTTTAGAAAATGAATTACACATGTTTAAGTTAGATAGTGAAAATTATAGCCTCTACAAACTTATATATAATATATTTTTTCTCTCCTTTGTATGTTTTTTTATGAAAATATTTAAGTAAGTTTGGTGTGCTACCTTCCGTAGTCTTACTGTACTCTTTAAAAAGATAGTTTTATTTTTTATCATATAAATCAACGTTAATAAATGATTGTATAACAATAGTATGAATTTCACAATGTATAACTGAATTTTGTAATGATATAAACATAGGATTACACTAAATATATGAACAAAATTGAAAAAATAATAGTTGTTCATGCGATTTTAAGGGGGGTAAATTTTAAGGGCTTTCTATAGTAAGGGTCTTGAAGGGATTAAATAGGTGCCTATGTGTGTATATGGGAAATATTTTTTTCACTCTTATCATTCTTTCATTTTTTCAATACTATTCTTTACATTGTTTAGAAAGATTATATAATTGTAGAGAAAAAAAACAAATTGAAAATTTCAACCTGTTTTTATTTTGTAACATATTTTAATGTAACGACGAGTATTAAGAAAATAATTTCATACTATTAATTTATAAATCCATAATATTGATGTTTTAAGAATATCATATACATATAATATAAGAATATATAAAAGAAAATTAATTAAGGTCTTATTTTTATAAAAAAAAAAAAAAGAAAAGAAAAAAATTATCCTTATGTTTGTACTTATATAAAGGGATAGTATTATGTACACATATAATTAGGAATATAGTAAATATAATATTTTTCAAAAAAAAAAATAAAAATATAAAAAAGCAAAATATATAAAATAATTACGCATGGAGAATTTCAATAAAAATTTAATAATTTTATAAGCCCAAACTAGTTTGCATTTTTATAAAAAAAAAAGTGTGTATACATTTTAATAGTTCTTATATTTACTATAAAAAAATGTATAATTAATGATGAGCTATGATTATATAAAATTGGGAATATAATATTTATGTAGTTATTTATTTGAAATAATATAATAGTAATAATTATGGATTTATATAAAGAGTAAAGCTCAAGACACACATAGATGAATAGTTACATAATAAACTTAAATTTTGTTTGGAAGTATTTTTGGAAATAATAATTTTGTATTACTATTTGATAAGCAAACAAATTACAAATTAAAGGGTAGCAATGTCAGGAATATTATATAATAGTATAGCAAAAGATTAAGTAGTAAAAGTTTGAATTATGTTTGCAAACCTTTTAATAATTGATTGTTTATATTTACCTTTTCTATCAAAGTAAAAGAGATTAAAATGTAGGGAGATGCCTAAAATTAATATAAAGAATAAATTTTGAAATTAATGAATAATTCATATAATACACTTACGTAGTACTATTTACAATACAAGTAAAACAAGTATATTAAAGGGAATGTCTCAAAATATGAGTAGCAGTATTTATATAAACAATTTCAATATGCAAAATGATTTAGTAAGTATAATTTTAGAGGATTGTATAAAAGAATGGTTCCCATTTTTAAATGACCATGAAGATGGAAAGCATGAGAATAGGATGAAGGAAAAACGGGAAGAAGGAGACGATGATGAAAGTATAAATAAAATAGAGAAAGAAAATATAAAGGATGAAATTATAAAATTAAAAAAATTTTATAAAGGTGTAAAATCAACTAATTTTCCTTTAAAAAAATTATATAAATCTGAAAGAAATATCTTTAACTTAAATAATGAGCAAGATGATGAAGACATTTTTTTTAATTCGGATGGTGTGTATATGGGCATACTAAGAGAAAATGATAAAAATCAGGATAAAGACAATTTTTATAACATTAATAATAAGGAGTTTGAGAGCCAAAGTTTTAATGATAAGCGTGGAAATACAAAGTTTTATGATTGCATATTTACAGAAGACGATGAAAAAAATAATAAACTATCCAAAAAAATGAGTAGCGAAGATGAATATATACAAGAGTTTATAAATCAAGAAAAAAGTGAAACTATTCAGGAATGGGAAAAAAATAAAAAAATAAAAAATGGTGTTAAATATGATATAAAAAATAATAATCAGAGTTATGATCGAAGTCGATATAATTCTGAAAGTGATAGTGTATTACTTAAACGAAAAAAAGGAAATGATATAAAAGGAGAAGATGATATTTTTTTGAATGTAAAAGAATATGATACTGGTAGTGTAAAAAGTGAAAAAAATTATCAACCCATAGATAAAATCGACAAAAACAAATTTAAAGCAAACACATTAGATAATAAAAATAATTTTATAAATAAATATTCATGTAAAGAAAAAGAAATGTGTATTAGTAAAGTAAAAAATTTTAATTATGTAAATGAAATAGACATAAAAAAAGAAAGTAGAGAATCGAGTTTAAATATTATGAACGAGTCAGGTAAATCCGTAATGGATAATGACGGGGAAACACCGTTTAATAAAAAAAGTATAAGCACAATTATACAAGAAATAAAATTTGAAGACAGTAAAGAAAAAAACTATTCTATGGATTCATATGGAAGTATTTATTTAAATACATGTTTAAAAGTTCTAAAAGTTGATATAAATTATTTTATAATTCCTAAAGATATAGGAAATGAAGAATTATTATATGAAAAAAAAAAAATTAAAGAAATTTTAAAACTTTATGATAAATTATTTTATAACTATTTTAAGTTTATTCCAAATAAGTTTTATAAAGAAACATTGAGACCTATTTATTCATACTATCAAAATTTGAAATCTACGATAGGTTTGGGGACACCCAATTCTTCGCTAGATTTGACATCAAGGAGGTCGTGTTCTATAAGTAAAAATTATGAAATTCGGTCAAGCAGTAAGTGAAAAAAGTGAAATAAATGAGAAGGGATTGCATGTTTTGTTCTGGTCTACCAACTTTTTCATTTTTTTCTCATCTTTTTTTCTCATCTTTTTTTCTCATTTTTTTTTTCAGTATTTTTTCATGTTTTTTTCATGTTTTTTTCATGTTTTTTTCATGTTTGATCTCACTTTTTAGGCACGCCCAAGGCCCACAGTGAGGAGGGTAATTCAGTAAAGGGGAAAACACAAGAGCATATGGAATATACAAATTTAGGGAGTTTCTCTAATTTGATTAATGACATGAATGTTAAGAAAATATTGGTGGATGTAGATGAGAGTACAGATATTAGTCATATGGAAAATGATTATAAATTTTTATATAATGATTTAGTAAAATTAAAAAATTTACTTATAAAAAAACGGAACTATAAAAATATTTTATTTGATTATCAAAAACGGTTTGTCCAATTAAATAACAGATGTGTCAAAACATATAAGGATATATATCCAGTTGAAAAAGAATATAAAATATATACACAAATAAAAAAAGAAACAGCAGAAGTGATTAATTCGATTAATGCAAATTATAAAAAGTACTATTCAGGGAAATAAACTTCCAGAAATGTTTACAGCGTTTTTCGAGACCCTTCAGCAAGCCATTTTGTCTCATCATTTTTCTCATCATTTTTTCTCACAATTTTTAGCATATATATAAAATTGCAAACGTGAATTGTTTGTTTTATATTTTATTATTTTTCCTTCTTTGTTTGAAAATGATAGATTAAATATGTTTTTTAATTTTTAGTAAACAAAATTAAGAATTATTTGTGTGTAAAATGAAGACACACTGAATTGTGGGTTTGAAAGAGAAGGTGTAAACAAAAAAATAAGGTATGCCCTTAAAGGGCAAAACAAGAAAATTGAAAAAAAAAAAAAAAAAATAATAATTGAACAGTCAAAATATGTATAAAAAGAAGTTGATTAACTTTTTCACATTTTATAAATTTTTAATTTTCATTATTTTCGTATTTCTCAAAATAATGCTTAAAATATAAAACAGCAGCATTAATATTTTTTATTTGATTTTTAGGAAAATTTAAAATATTTTGATTAGGGTTAACATATTCTTGTTTTTTAATTCTGTCATTTTTAATATGATTTCTTAAATTAACCATTCTTTTTTGTTTCATTAATTTTCTTTTAGTTGTTGGTGGCACATGTCCTTTAGCTTTTTCTTTCATTATTTCAACATTTTTACATTCCCTCACTCCTTTTAAAAACATTTTAATAATTTCAATTTTTGTTAAATCTTTTCTATTTTCTATATCAATTTCAACAGTCGCATTTCTCAGTCTTTTCATGTAGTTCCTAAATACATGTGGATTTGCCACTCTTTGTTTTTTATCTGCATATTTTCGATTTAAAATAATAAAATTATGGTTTCCTCCTTTATTCAAGTTTAAAATATACCCTTCACATAATATACCAAAAATAAAAAATAAAAAAACGGGGATTATCATTTATTATGCATTTATCGTTATGTTAAATTGGGAACTAGCTATTATGTAGTACATTATTCACACTTTTCAACTTGCTTGTTTTTTTGTAACAATGTGTGACCTTGGAGTTGCAAGCTTGTTACAATGTTTAACCGCCACTACTTTTATCTTCCGACATGCCAGCAAATGGTGAGCAATTTGAAAAAATGAAAATCAGTTTTGATACAAAATGAGTGTACACCTAATTTAAGTGGATATAGCTAAATGTGCCTATGAACAAGATGAGGGTTGTAAAAAAAAAAAAAATTTAAGATAATACATACCAAAATGAAAAATATAAAATAAATTTGTGTGCATATGGGATATAAGATTTATTACCAATATATAAAATTAGTGAGCACAGCACAAAATCGAAAATAATTTTTTCCTGCTTAAGACTAAACAAGGTCTTGTTCGTGATCTTGGAAAGGAAGGGGAATAAAGTGTTGATATGTACAAATTATAAGTATTTTGGTTTGACTAGTTTATGTATTTTATATTTATTTTCCAAGTATTATATGGTGTACATTATGTATGAGGTGTGAACTTTTTGGATAATTATTACCTGCACACGCAAGGCGATTAAAAGTGTGACATTTCCAATAGCTGTAAAAATAGTACCATGTGCTATTTTTTCTTTAAATAATGAAAATATGAATGCATAAATTGATAAAAGAATTATATTAAAAAGGTTAAAAATTATATATATATCTATGAATTTAATTTTTTTAAGTGTAATATTCATATATTTGTTGTAAAAATTATTTACATTGCCGTTCATTTTTTTTGCATATTTTTTTATGTATGTTCAGAAAAATAATGGTTAAATTTTTTTTAAGTGAAAATTGGAAAAAAGTACCATTCAACATGTACATATATGTTGACAATTTGACTTTCATATGAGGAATATATAAATATAATCAAGATGAAAAAAGGTATATATTTATACCATTATTATTACATGGATAATTAAAATGTTTTTTTTTATTTTTTTACTAAATTACTAAGTACCATTTTGTAAATACTATATATAAGAAAAGAATTATTATAAATTGGTGTGAAAATGTTTATGGAATTTTTTTTTTATTTTATAGATATACATATATGGGCATATTAAAAGTAGGTAAAAAAATATTGTATGCAAGATTGAAGGTTTTTGCTTGATAAATATTATTATGTATTTTTTTTTTTTTTGATAAAATAATATCCTACCTATATGTATGTTATTATTATTTTATAGTACATTTTTTTATTCATATAAAATTAGTAATTGTGTTATATTTCATATAATTTTTTTTATAAAATGATTTCCCTATCATAATTTATAATGTGATTTATTTTTTTTTCTTCTTCCATAGGACTTAATGTTTTTAAATATATTGAATATTGGAAAATTAAATATGTATATATATGCATATTATTTATTTGTTTATTTATTTGGTTATAATTCATATTGATATTAATATTTGTAAGCTATATTTTTTTATCAAGCTAAATTCATGGACATTTTTCAAAAAAAAAAAAAATATATATATATTTGAGTATCCCTACATGTTGTGTGCGTATTTGCAGTTCATTATGTAATATATGGCATTAATAATTGTCATAGATTTTAAGAATATCCCTTTTATTTGTATATAAGGTGGGAATATATAGAGAGACAAAAGTTTGCTTACTTTCACCTCATTGACGAAAGTGCTGAACATTTGCCTGGAAACTTTAACGATACTACCAATTTGATTGTTTGTTTATTTTTCCACATGATTGTAAAAATAATATATTGAAAAAGTGGTGAAGAAAATAAGGATAGGATGAACAAGCTTATTAATATAATTAATTTAAAGAATAATGAAAAGAGGTTTGTTCGGCAGCTTAATTCATGTCCTTGGGTGGGTCAGCAAAACTTGTACTGCTCTGTAGGTCGAAATTTCAAGAATTTTGATAATAGTAAAATAGGGAAAAATAAGATTATAACTATTGATAATGTAAATATGAAGAATAAAATGTGTAACTTGAAAAATTATAGTTTTTGTAAAACTTCAAACATAACAAAGGTTAGTAGAATAAACATTAGACAATTTTCTACAAGTTCTGGGGGTACCAAAATTGAAAAAAATAGTGATAGTGTTAATATAAATTCAAATGAAGTTGATGAGAAAGTAGTAAATAAATGTAAACAAAGTAGTAGTTTAGAAAATAATGGAAAACGGCGGCAAAAAACAACAAGAGAAATATATATGGATAGAAAACAAAGAGAAGAAATAATAAAAATGTATTTATTTTTAAGTTTAATATTAATGCCATTTGGATATATATATATGTATTGTATAGAAAAAGATATAAATATAAAACAATTAATGCAAATAATAATGAAAAAATGTGAACATTTAGAATCACAATATAATGAAATAATACAAGAATTTATAGATAAATATTTTCCTGTTAGTAATGAACCATTATTACCTGACTTTAAAGATTTAAATTACCCCGAAAATTTACCAACTTTAGTAATAGATTTAAATTATGTTATAGCTAAATTAGAATATAATAGAAAAACTGGATGGAGGGTTTTGAAGAGGCCATACTCCGATTTATTTTTTAAAGAACTATCGAGTTTTTATGAAATAGTTATATGGTCTGATGATAATTTCCCAGTAGCACAAGAGGTAGCATCAAAATGGGGAATACCAGCTATTGGTTGTTTACATAGAGATCAATGTTCTAGAAAAAAAAAATATTATATTAAAGATTTAAATAGGTTAGGTAGAAATTTAGATAGGGTTGTTATAATTGATCATGATATACATGCTTTTATGTTACAACCTGAAAATGGAATATTAATAAAAGAATTTCATGGTGATGTAGAAGATAATGAAATGTTATGTCTTATTGATTTACTAAAATCTTTTGCTATTAGTTCATATGACATTGGTCAATTTTTACGAAAATATGGGGGCGGGGATTATAATATAGGTAAAAGATATTTACAGCACAAAAGTGATACTGAACAAAAATCGCAAAGAATACGAAGCCTCGGAAAGATATTTCATGTAGATAATAAAAAGCCTCACCCTGGCATGTCATTCAACTTGTAAAGTGAAAAATTTTCAAAAAAATTTGAATCAAAACGAAGGAAAATACATGATATAATATGGTCTCGAGTATGGAAACCTTTTCCAGGGACCCGAAAACTCTTTTTTTCTTTTTCAAATTTTAAACAATGTTTGTCTTAACAGTTTCTTTTGAAGTGGGTCATATATATGCATATATGCGTGTTTACCCATGTTTAATAATTTTTTATTTATTTTATTTTTTTGTCCATATATTTAAAAACAAATTATAAAACATAAAAGTTAACAAATTTTTATTCATGCAAAATAAGGAGCAGATTAATGAAATGAACCCATTTCATAAATCGGAAAAAAATTATAATTTTCTATGTATGCAATTTTGGGGAGAAGGATCTAGCTGATTTTTATTTTGTAATTTTGTTGATTTTGTTTATCACTTTACAAATTTAGATGGTGGTTATTTTGCTAAAAAAGCATTTGATCTCTTCAGCGGCATGAATTCCACGCTTTTTGATATCACTGATATATTCGTTAGTGCCATTGTTAGTGTTATGGTCTGTGTCTGTTTGTGTATGGTCATGCTTATCCTCCCTTAGGGACAACATTTTCTCAATTTCGTGGATAGTACAGATATTGTTATTTTGAGCAAGTAGTAAATTAAATGTGTTTACATCTAAAGTGTTTGAAATAAATAATTTTAATAAAAATTGGATTTTATTAATTTTTTTATTAATATAATTATAGTACGTTTTAGGAATTGGTGATTGAGTAGTATCAATTTCTGTATCGTCTTCACTAAAATTTATGACCTGATCAATAGGGTCACAACTGTTTTCATCTTGAGTTAGTTCATTTTCTTGATCTATTTTTAAATTTT
This sequence comes from Plasmodium vinckei vinckei, assembly GCF_900681995.1. NCBI lineage: Eukaryota > Apicomplexa > Aconoidasida > Haemosporida > Plasmodiidae > Plasmodium > Plasmodium vinckei. The sequence continues at coordinate 376,848 of NC_051294.1, forward strand.
CTAAGTTTGTTAAGACATTAGGGATGTGATATAATATTTTTTTGATTGATGAACAATCTAGTAGTAATTGTTGTGCTGTAATATTTGTTATCGACGTTAAGGAGAAAATATTTTGAAAAAAAATGTCAATTATTAATGCTGTTGTTTTTTCTAATAAATAAATTAAATGTGTTTCATTAAAAATATGATTAAAAAATAAAAAATATTTTTGAAGGAAATTTTTTAAATTTATAATATATGGTGAGATTTTTTTTAATTGTGTAATATCATATATGTTGATTATATTAGTTCGAATAATTTTATCAATGTGATCATTTATAAAAGATATAATAATTTTTATACATTTTGTTTTTATATTTAAAAATAATTTGTCTTGTTCTTTAAAATTAATTTTTTCAATAAAAAGTGGGCTTATAATATGGATAAGATTTTCATACGCCTCTGCCATCGTTTGTTCAACATAATAACATGTGTTAATAATTTTTGAAATTAAAAATAAATTATTAATTTTATTTTGAGGGATAACTTTATCTATGACTCTACTATTTAATTCTTCACTATATTTTGTTAATAAGGTTTTAAAAAAAGTAAAAAAATCAAATAGTGTTTTACAATTACTAAATTGTGATATCATATTTATGTAGCTTTTATATAGATAAAATATTTTATATGCAGATTTATAAATATTATTTTTTCCTTCTAAAATAGTTTCAAGATTGTCTGAAACACTTTGGTTATCATATTCATTTTGATTTATAAAACTTTTAATATTATTAAATTCTTTTTTTTCAAATTGTTCTATAATAATTTTGTCGTCTTCTTTTTTATTATTTACATTAATTTCTTTATTTTCATCACTTATTATATTTTCATATTTATCTAATATTTTTTTTTCTTCATATTTTAGCCAACTACATAAATAGCTATCAAAGACACACGAAATTATTCCCTTAAATGCATGTTCATTTTTGTTATTACAAATTTTATTAGTGTCACTTACTTGGTTGAGATTATTTGTAGGGGGTGTAAACTTATTTGATGTTTCAACCTTTTGAAGCATCTCAGGAAATGGAGACTCAATAAAATTAAAATTATCTAGAGATAAATCATTAGGAGGTGAAACAAAAAAAATATTTTTAATTAAAAAGGTTTCAAAATGAATAATTTTAATAACAGTTTGAATTAGAGAAGCTGGATTTATTTCTTCCATAGAATAGGAAATAATTTTTATGATATCCTTTTTTGTTATAGAGCAAAATTTTAATACAATATAAAATTGGACATTAAAATAATCTGGAAAAATATGATCATAAACATTTTTATAATTATTTAATGCACGCTTTAACCAAGCTAATCGTCTATCAATATTTTCAAATGTATTATTGTGATTGGTGAAAATTAAAATATATTTTTCTAGAAAAAAATGAACAAACTTTTTTACTATATTATTTATATAATTTGGATTTAATTCATATAAACAATTACATGCATCAAATAGATTAATAGCTATTTTAGAATCTTTATCTTTTTCTTTTATTTCAAAATTATTATCAATTAAATATATTATATTTTTTTCAACATGAATATCTGGATCATATATTAAATCAATGTCTTCAACAATTTGTTGTTTCAATTCATCAAACAAAATATTTATATCATTATATAAGATGTTTAACTTGTTTATGCTACTTGTAAAAGTTTGGTTTTCACCACTTTCTGAGCTGTATTCTTTTAAGTTGTGTATATGTGAAAACATATTTTTTATAATATGTACTAGATACATACAATCTTTATATTCACGTTTGATAGCTTTTTTTTTTAAACTAGTTATGGCTGTAATTATCATAGCAATTCTTTTTAAAATTAAAATAACTTGAGTAACATTTTGTTTGCCTATATCAAGTCTTTTAATATCACTACATAAATTTGTTAATATTTCTGCTCCTTCTTCTGCTTGTTTATCTACATTTTCTACTAAACTAGTAATAATTTTCATTTTTTTTTTTATATTTTCAAATTTTATTTCATATTCATTTGTTTTTAAAACATGATTCTCGATTTTTTCATTCATGACTTGATCAAGCTCATATAATTCTTTTTCCATTTTATCCAAATTCACTTCAGCATCCTCAATATTTTTAATATTATTGTTTATATAGTTTGCTATAAAATCTGATTCATCATCTTCGTCTGTTTTTTTTTCCTTTTCCTCCTCTTGTTCATTCATTTTGTTTATAACCTGGTTGAGTACTTTCATTTTGGCTAGTTAAATGTGAGGCTTCACAATTTTTGGGATAGCCCTTTATTTCCTTGTGCTTTCGAATGGCATATGTTATATTGTGTTGGTGTGACGAGCTAGCCACTAATAAAATGTTACTTAAACAATATAAAGAGTATATATAAGAATGTATGGATAAACTGGTGATATGTATAAAAAGAAATCAGGGTAGTGCTTGCTTGGGATAATTACATATTGTACTATGGTATTATACTTAGTACGAGATAAATTATGTTTTTATATAGTTTGCATTTTTAAGTGTTACAAAAAAAAATGCGTGAAAAATATTTCATATAATAATATTTAAAACGAAAAAATTAGTATGTGTATTTGAAGTTTTCTTGCATTTTCCGGGTTTAAAATTTTGGCTGGTCAGCCATTTTGGCTTAATGCAAGCATATGGAATGGTGAAAAAACAGCAAAAAATGGTAAAATGATATAAAAAATGGCAAAATAATATAAAAAATAATTGTAAAAAATAATGGTAAAAAATAATTGTAAAAAATAATGGTAAAAAAATAATTAAATGGCGCAATGCAAGAGGAATAAACGTGAGCATGCACGACAAAAAAAGTGAAAGAAAAAGTGGAAAAAAAAGTGAAAGAAAAATTACATGAACGAACACAAACATATTTAAATTTTCCATAAATAGTTTTGATTATTTTTACAAAAGTTCCACATCAACTACTATTTTTTCTGAAGATTGACGTAAAAGAAAAGCAATATTTTCAGCTCTTTCATAATTTTTAAAATATAAGGTATCAACTTTCCCTTTAACTTTTAAAGAGTTATAAATATCAGTGGCTCGTTGAAAATCACAAGATTGTATATATCTCATCAATGTATCGATAAAACTTTTTTCATTATAATTATCATCATAGATAACTAATTTGGCAAATTTCATATTATAAAAAGGGGTTGTATTATCAGTTTCATATGTTTCTAAATCTTCGTCACAAAATCCATAAGATTTTATTTCCTCATTTTTTATATCAGATTTATCAAAATCGATAAAATCTGTATCTTCATTATCTTCATTTTCATCTTCTTCAGTAAAATCCATATTATCATCTTCATCATATTCATCATTATAATTATTATCATTTTGTTTATTTTTTTTGTTTGAATCATTTTCACTTCTAACCTTCCATTTGATTAAACAACTAATTGATTTTTTAATAAGTTTATTTTGGCATTTATCATTTGGTTTGTCCCTTTCTGTTTCTTCAGATACTTTTGTTGAAGTTGGATCATTGTCAACTTCATTTGGCTGGTCATGTTGAAGTTCCTTTTGAATTTTACCATGGCGTTCATAAACAAGCTGATCAAATTCTAGGATTTTTCGTTTTCGTTTTGATATAAGTCTTGTTTTGGCTAGTTCAACATCCTTTTTAGCAAATTGGATAGTTGGTAATTGTTTATTTTCATTCAATACCCAATGTTTGAAAAGGAGGTCTAAATCTTTTTTATAGGAATAGGTTCTATATTCTGCATCTACAAATGTTTCTAATTCATATATATCTAGATTAGGTTTATAATTATCATAAATTAAATTATAAAAATAATCTCTCATAGCATATATTTTTTTATATAATAAACTATCTTTATCATTTTTTATATCATCAATTTTATTTAGATCTATTTTATTTTGTTCATCAATTATTTTCATTTCAAGAAATTCGCTATGCATTTTTTCTGATAATTTTTCTAAAATTTCATATTTTAATTTTGTATCATTCTTTATTCGATCTATCCAATTAGGATGATTATTGGGTTTGTCATTTTGTTTGGCTTGAACTGAACTATTTACATTTTTCTTATCATTTTTTTCATCTTTAAACTTTTCATTTAGTTTTTTCTTTTGAGAATCACAATGTGGTGTATTATCTTGGTCGTTTTTTCCATAAGTGATTTGCATAACTTGCTTGAGCTGGTTGTTTCTTGGATATGTGTGTGCATAATTTATAAAGGAATCAAACCTATTTGGGTTGTAGTATATATTTAAATTAGTTTTTTTTTTTAGATCAAAAAAATCATTTAAAGTAACTGGATTATAAGTTACGTCAAATTTATTAGTAAATGAATTTGTTTGAATATCATATTCATATAAATTTAAAATATTATTAGAATAAATATAATTATGTTTTAATATATAATTAGGTATGAATTTTGTTTTTTTTATAATTTTGTTAAATAATTCATGTCTTTCAAAATATATCATTTTATTTTTTTCTTCAATATGTCCAATTTGATCAATTTTATAATTAAGATTAAATAATTTATATGAAATTTTTTTCATTCTATCATATAAAGAATTTAAAAAATAAAAATATTTATGAACATTTTTATTTATCCATATATTATTTATATAATCAACTAAAAAAAAGTCATCAATATATTTTAATCGATCTACATTAGTAATAATATTTAAAAAGTATTTATATATGTTATATCCAATTGGATCTCCTTTTTCTACTGATATTCTTTTTAATTCTTTTAATTCATTGTATATATCATCATTGATGTTGTCTTTATTTATGTTTGTAATATTAACCTTTTTAAAATAAAAGTAAATATTATTCACATCTACAAATGTGTTTTCTTTATTATTTTCACTCTCATCTTCGTCTACCTTTTTTATATTCATGCCATAATCTTTATTATAATTAACATTATTTAGAGCGCTAGCTTTTTTACGAATCCATTGTTGGTTATTTGTATTGGGTTCTTGATTTGGAGTATCATTTTTTTCTGCTAAACTGTTTTGTTTATCACCATTGTCAAAGTCGTTTGAGGTATCTTCACCCTGTTCATTATGATCAAAACTTGGGGTGTAGTAAATATATTTTGGATCTATATATATATTATTTATATCTTTGTAAAGGATATTATTAATTTGATCGTTATCTTTATTTCGGATAGCAGTTACTAATGCATGTAATTTATTTTTTGATAATAAATTTAATACATCTATATCAGGTAAACATGTATATTCACTTTGCAAATTAAAATAATCTTTTTGATTGGGATGATATAAAACAGGGGTTCTATAAATTTCTGACTTTTTTCGTTTTTTCGGTCTTTTACGATGTTGCAATTTTGTTGATTTAAGTTGTACTCGGCTAGACATAAAAATTTTATTTGTAAAAGGCTTTAATTTAGTATTTAAATTATAATTTTTGTACTGCCTTATATTTATCGATGCCACTATAAAAAACACCAGAACCAAATATTTCATTTTCTTCATTAGCTAGTCGACCGAGCATATTTAGAGAATTCGAAGCAGCTATAAGCCCAAGTAGATACGAGACAAATTAGCCTCAATCAAAAATATTAACACATATGCATTGATTTACTATTTATTAACATTGGGAAGGGGAGTTAAAATTGCTTGAACTTAAATAAGGAAGGAAGGAAGATAAAGAATATAAGATAAGTTTGTTACAAGAAATGAAATAATAGTAATGATAAATTACACAAAAAAATATATTAAAAAGGGAAAGTGAAACTAAGGATATGACGCATAGGATAATACACTATCCAAGCGCAAGCCTTACAATAAAATTTTAAAGTATAAAAATTAAAAAAATTTATACCATTAAAATTGTAACATAAATCCAAACAAATAAGAAAAAAAAATAAAATTAAAATATAAATTATATTAAAAAGTAATTACAAAAAATATTAAAAAATATTCTTTAGCAATATCTTATGAAATAATGAGGATTTCTCTAAAAAAAATGTGGCAGAATTTAAGGCAAAAAAAATATTACATATATATACATATTTTTTTTTTCCACACGTTTGGTTGGCTATACCTGAATAATTGGCATGCCCATAGAAATTAAGAGAGACATTTTATGAAATATATATAAACTAAATATGGATCATTATATATAGCATAATTTGAATGAAAAAAAAAAGGTATAAAAAAAATGCTGCTAACGAGCAAAATTGTATAAAATAATTGATAAGCTTGACTTAGAAACAAGCTAAACAGAAAGTAGAATACATATTTTATATGGAAAATAATAAGAATAAATAATATTACACACCTTATATAGCTTGTGTATTAACAAAGGAGGTGGATTTTTCAAAAAAATGAACAGACAATAGTTACTCTCCTTATATTGGAGAAAATTAAAATGTATGTAAAAATATTTATTTTTATAATTTTTAAAAAGGTTATAATATCAAAAATTCCAAATAGGAACATAAAAAAAATATATTCAAATAGAACAAAATGGGTTTGAAAAAAACGAAAAAAAAATTGTCACTTGTGTAAAATTAGTATGGCTGTTTTTTCTCTTTTAACCAAAAAACAGTGAAAAAAAAATTACATATTTTATGGCGTAGTTTACTATTCTTTGGGTGTAACTCTTGATGAATAATATTCTTTCATGAACAATTTTCAGGTCCATATAAATTTTGGATAATCACCAGATGTATTTTTTTCTAATTCTGCTTCATATAAAGGTGAAATGCTTCTTAATCTTTTAACAGATTTTACTAGATTGTTGCATAATTGTTGTACTTCAAAAAATGTAGTAAATCTATTAAAGCCAATTCGTATAGATGTGTGGGCAATTTCTTCTGTGATTCCAATAGACCTTAACACATAACTGGGTTCTAATGTGCTAGATGTGCATGCTGAACCCGAACTTAATGCTATATCATTTAGTGACATTAATAAACTTTCACCTTCAACAAATAAAAAGGATATATTCATATTTCCAAAATATCTATTTATTTGACATCCATTAAATACAATATAATCTAAATGTTTTGATATATAATTTTTTACATAATTAAAAAAGAACTGCATTTTTTGATTGTCTCTATCCATTTCTGATAAGCATATATTTGCTGCTTCACCTAATCCAACAACTAGATGTGTTGGCAAGGTTCCAGATCGTAATCCTCTTTCTTGTCCCCCTCCATGAATTATCGTATTCAATCTTATATTTGGTTTTTTTCTTTTAATATATAATGCACCAATACCTTTAGGGCCATATAATTTATGACCTGATATAGATAATAAGTCTATATTCATTTTTTGTACATCGATTTTAATTTTTCCAACTGCTTGAGATGCATCAGTATGAAATATGATATTATTTTCTTTACAAATTTTTCCAATATTTTCGATATCTTGTATGACCCCTATTTCATTGTTTACATATATAAAAGAGGCTAATATAGTATTTTCTTTTATGCTATTTTTGAAATCTTCTAATTTTATTAAGCCATTTGTATCAGGTTTTAAATAAGTTACTTCAAAACCTTTTGTTTGTAAATATCTACATGTTTGTAATATACATTTATGTTCAATTTGTGATGTTATAATATGATTTTTTTTATTATTTAATTTGTTGTAGTAAGTACATGTTCCTATTAAGGCTAAGTTATTACTTTCTGTTGCTCCAGATGTAAAAATTATTTCTTTATTATTAGTACCATTTAAAAGTTTGATAATATTAGCTCTTGCATCTTCTACTGCTTGTTCGGATTCCCAACCAAAAAAATGATTTCGAGAATGTGCATTACCATATATGTATGTCATATATGGCATCATTTTATCTAAAACTCTTGGATCTATCATTGTTGTTGCTTGACTATCTAAATAAAATCGATTCATTTTTTTTTCTTTTTCTTTACTCATAAAATTGGCAATTAATTCTATTTTTTTATTAAGTTCGTTAAAATTGTCATTATATTTCTGATCATTAAGGGTGTTATTAATTTTATTTAATTTATCTGAATTGCCATTTGGGGTATCATTTTTTAAATTTTCTGAAGATTTAGATACCTTCATTTTTATTTCATTACCTTCTGTTTCAGTTACTTCATCTTTATCTGCTTTAGTATTGAATTTCCGATTGTTATAACACCCGTTTTTGTTGAAAACATTTTCATTATTATTTACAACGGATGTATAGTTATGTTTTAAATTATTTTTAAAGCATGTTGTTTCACTACATTTATTTATTTTATTAAATATGTTACTACTCTGAGTGTTCAGAGTTTTTGCAATTTTAAAGACTTTCATCAAATTTTTTAAGGGATTAATAATGGAAAGATAAATTATATGTATCTATTTGAATAGATCATAAAATTGGTCATTATAAAATACAATGAAGTATTCCTTAGTTATGAAATCAAAATTATATCTTATTTTCCATTCAAAGATTAAATACTTTTAAAATAAACAAACATAAAAAATGACATCATAAAAATATGCCACATACAAAATAGTCATGCGAATATATTTATATTCCAGGGGTTGGTATAATAAATAAAAAAAAAAGAAAAACGAAAAAAAAAAAAATACATATATGCAATATATTCAATATATATAGCAATAATTTTACATAAATAAAAGTTTTTTTATATATTCTTTTACTTGATTAAAGACGCTACTTATAAAATTTTCAAAAAAAAAAGAAATTTTTAACATAAATATGTGCCAAATTAAAATAAAAAAGTTGTGTTTAATGTTTATAAAGAAAAATATAATATTTGAAAAAAATGTTGTATAAAAAATTGTAGTATTAACAATATTATTATTTTATACAAGTACAATATATATGCATATACATACGTATGCATAAGATAATGGAAATTAAAATTCTCACACCTTTTTGCTTGAATATTTAGTGTTAAAAGCTGTTTTAAAGGCAAATTTTGTCAAACTAAATTAACGTTGAAATAAGCAAAGAGACAAGTTAATAAAATAATTAAAAAAAAAGAGTAAAAACAAAATTAAATATCTATACAAATCATTTAAACAATTTTTATTGGGTAAAATAAAATGAACCACACAAGTAGGTGCTATATTTATGGAAAAAAATATTGCATGTAGCATGATTATAAATAAGTAGTTATTTATTGTAGTTTATTATTTTGTTGTAATATTTAAAATGTCTTTAAAAACATTGTAGGCTTGAAAAATTAGAGATATAACGGTAACATTGACAGAATTTCCTATTAATTTATATTTTTGTTTATTTGTTAAAAATTCTTGAAATTGAAATTCATGGCATAAACATAAATTATTTTGAATATAATTTTGTTTACTATTCCTCCTATTATTTATAGGTGTATTAATACTATTTAAATTTAATATACACATATTAGTACCTGTTATATCACAATAATGAATATTGTCTGTATATGCACACACATGATTAATATGATCAATATTCCAGTATATATTTCCATAAATATTTTTATCAATTTGATTAAAATCAGTTAATTTATTTGTATGCATTTTATAACCCATTAATCTACATATTTCTGTTGGTGTAAAATACCGAACATGATTTTCATATTTTTTTATTTCATTTTCTTCGATATTATAATTATTTTTATTATGAACAGCAAGGTTGATATTTTGGCTAGCTGGGATATCAATTTTTCTTAACTGGTCATAATAATTTTGTGAGTAAGTTGGTGAATTTTGTTCGTCTTTATTATTAAAATACAAGATCGAGCCCGAACCGTTTATGAATCTTGCGTAATTGGATGTAAAACAGGTAGCATGTAATTGTTTGAAATTGTTTGTCACCTTTAAATTGCTATTTTGATTGCAAGAATTATTTATAAAGCTGTTTTTTTCATTATAGTAATTATTTGCTTCAAAACAACAAATATTTTCATTTTTATTTATATCAATAATATCAAAACAATAAGCTGATTGTTTTTGAAGTATGCTCTTAGCAACTTCAAAGTCTTGCAATTTTTCATTTAAAATATTTACTCTATTTAATTTTGGGGATGTTACAAAATATTTTTTACTATGATCAAGAAAAGTAGCTAAATTTGGTGTGTAAAACATGGGAAAGTTTTTTTCATTTTTTTTTTTTAATGGTAAAAATTTTCGAGGTTTTAGTGAATTAGTATATGATAGGAAGCTATTTTGTTCATATTGCTTACTTTCTAAATCACTACCATCAGTGTTGTTATTTTTTCTCTTGCATATGCAGTAAAAACGAAGACGCTCATTCGGTATTCCAAATTGCAACGGAGAAAGAAGATATGTTTGAAAATTATAATTATTTTTAATAGAATTTATAAAATATAAAAAAGAAAATGATAATTCAAAATTTTTAACATTTTCAATAAATATATATTTAGGTAAACTATTAACATTCATATTTTTTAGCAAATTACATACATGAAAAAAACTATATGTTCTTTTGTCTTTTTCAATATCAAAAGGGTTTATTTTATCAATCTTCAAATTATTTAAAAAATAATTTTGATCGGGTTCTTCACCTTCACTATTATGACTATTACTGTTATTGTGATTATCATTTGTACAGTTTTGTACGTTTTCCTCAGAACCATTATTAATAAATTCATTATTGGACTTTTCCTTTGGGTATTCATTATTTATATAATTGTTTTCATTATATAATTGCGTTATTTTTACTTCTTTAAAATTCTTGTTTAACCTTGTATATGGTTGACACGGATTTGATATCAATAAAATGTAAAATTTAAAGTGATCAAAAAATTCAGTAGTTAAGTTATTTATATCAGTTTGAAGAATATAATCCTTATTGTTTAAATCAAACATAAAATTCGAGTCTCTACATTTATTGTTATAGCTATCATTATTTTTAATATTATTGTCGATATAATTATTACTATGATTAGTGTTTTTATTTTGACTGATATTTTTTTCCTCTTTATATTTTTTTGTTTCCAATTTTAGTGTATTTGAAGAAGTCTGACTATTTAAAGATTTATATGCATTTTTAAAAAACTTATTTATGTCTTTTTTATTGGTTAAATAAATTGTATTTTCTTTAAAATTATGATAATATGTTTCATTTGCAATGGGATTTAGATCTATTGAAATAAAGTGAACAACATTTTTTAAATTTTTTGAAATATCAGCAGGAGAAGTGTTTTCACTGTTGTTTGATGGAATACCATTGTTAGTATTTTTGATATTCACATTCGAAGAATGGACATAATTTATTAGGGTTTGTAAAACGCTATAATGAAAACCTCCTATCCCACTATAAAGTTCTAAAGCTCGAACATTTTCCATCAATACAATTATTACATATTTTTATTTTATAATTCTTAAGCCAGTAATACACACATGTGCATATAATAAATGTCAATATTGATAGGAGAGAAATAAATACAAATAAAGAATGAGACTATTAATTTTTTTTTTTTTTACGAATAAATGATGTTATTCTTCTACCCAAGATTAATATATTGTTCTATACAAATTTGCTAAAAAAATAGTACAAACAAATTTTATAGTATGTGCTGAAAATAATATTTAGGCAAAAATTGTATGACCCGTTCAGAATTTTTTATGTAGAATTTTGATTGTAGTTCTATTATTAGAGTGTGTAGTTTTTGCTATTTCAGTATTCATTTTTTTTGTATAAAATTATGATGCATAGTGTAAATATTTTAAAAGAATTGAAGATGCAATTGTTGCATTCTTCACACCCTGTGGTATTTTACTAATATCATATTTTTTTTATTTTATTTTATTTCACTTTTTTTATTATTTTTTTACTAATTTTTTACTATTTTTTTATTATTTATTTTTTTTAAATTTTTTTTAATATGCTCTCACTATTAATGTACCTATTATCGTATTATTTCATTCTCTCCCCAATTCAAAAAAAACGTTTATATGCCTGTATAGTATATGACGTAATAATTAAAAAAAAACATAAGCATTCGATGCTGCATATAAATTATATATGCATATAATATACATAAATTATATAATAAAATTTGTAGCTTTTTTGTTTCTTCATTTTTTAAAATTTTTTATAAGGTCACTTTATGGCAAACCCATGAAAATAGGGTATCTTTCTCATGTGTTAAGAAAAATAAAAATGAAATAATGCTAAGAATAATATAACATTATATATATAATAATGTATATTGTAAATAATTAAAGCAATACATGTAAATATATTTGGCATATTATCAAAGTATATTAAATTAATTTTTTATATTTTTTTCTAAACCAACACCTTTCCACGGCTTTATAAAACCTAAAATGTTTTCAACAAGGTAATAATAAGAAAATCGTAAATATTAAAGAAAACATTTTTTTCTCTTTTAAATTTTATTGTGTTTAAAAAGTTTATTTCACCACTGATATACACATAGCTATGTGTTGATATCTTCATTTTTAATAGTAAATTTTGTAAACACAATTTTTTATTTTTTTTTAATATTATAGAAGCGAATATGATAGAGGGGTAAACACCTTCTCTCCAGAAGGTAGACTCTTTCAAGTAGAATATGCATTAGGAGCTATAAAGGTATGGAATATCATGTATCAGTATAATTATTGCTCTAATATGTTTCCTAAGCGTGCACATTGTTTTGTATAGAGTAGTATATATGTTTCTTATTTTTTTGTTTAACCTTTGCAGCTGGGTAGTACAGCTATAGGGATATGCGTAAATGATGGAGTAATTTTAGCATCGGAAAGAAGAATTCCTTCCCCTTTAATAGAGAAAGATTCTGTAGAAAAATTATTACCTATTGATGATCATATAGGATGTGCAATGAGTGGATTGATGGCAGATGCAAGGACATTGATTGATCATGCAAGAGTAGAATGCAATCATTATAAATTTATATATAATGAAAACATAAATATAAAATCTTGTGTAGAATTAATTTCTGAATTAGCATTAGATTTTTCAAATTTATCAGACTCTAAAAGAAAAAAAATTATGAGCAGACCTTTTGGTGTTGCTTTATTAATAGGAGGTGTTGATAAGAATGGTCCGTGTTTATGGTATACAGAACCTTCTGGAACTAATACCCGATTTTTAGCTGCATCTATTGGGTCAGCACAAGAAGGTGCAGAACAATTATTACAAGAAAATTATAATAAAAATATGAGTTTTGAAGAGGCAGAAATTTTAGCCCTCACTGTATTAAGACAAGTAATGGAAGATAAATTATCATCTTCAAATGTTGAGGTAGCTGCAATCAAAAAATCAGATCAAACATTTTATAAATACAACCCAGAAGATATTACTAAAATTATTGATTCATTGCCTTCTCCAATATACCCAACGATTGACATGACAGCATAAGTTTAAAAAAAAAACAAAGAAAAAGCGAGGAAAGCTTGGTAAATGCATTATTATATGCTTGCATATGCACACATTAGTCATTTTCACAATATGTTTCTCCAATTATAAATAGTGCAAATTAATATACTATAGATATAAACAATAGTCATATTTTTCACTACTTATAAATGGCATTTAATTTTTTCTTCCGTTTGATACGGGCCTTATCCATATTTTTCCATACCTGGTATAGAAACATATGTGCACTACTATAATTTTTTTTTATAAAAACTATTCAATAATTTTATATCATATAAGAACAATTACATGTTCATAACATATTATTTAATAATAATTTTTAAATACAAAAAAAATTAAGATAAAATGCGTTTCTTTATGTATAGAAAAAGGATTTGCAGGTAAAGCAAATAGAAATAAAAAGGTTTTTTTCAAAAAAAAAAAAAAATTAATACACAGTTATAGATTCAAAGTATAGATAGGGTAATAGTATTTCCTTGAGGTAGGAAATAAAATAATTTTAATAAATAATAAATGGATTTTGTATATTTTTGGCTAGCTGTGTAGATTTAACAAATTGATAATAAGGTATTTTATAATATTCAATAAATTCTTTATTAGATGTTTGTAATAATTTTTTTAAATTAATTGGAGGTATATTAGAATTATAAACTAAACTATTAAATTTATTATTAAAATCTGCATAGTTATATTTTTTTAATAATTCTTTATAATATTTAATATAATCGTCATAATATAAACTCATATATGCAACATGTCTTGGTATTATTCTTAATCTGAAACTGTAACTATAATATTGAGGGAAAGAAATAGAATCAGTAAAAGTTTTATTTAGATGTCTAATTAAATATAATAATTTAGGTCTTATAGTTCTATAAATATTATATGTAAATATTCTAGGATATATTTTTATAAGTTTTTTTAAGTCATCTTCTTTTATTGATTGGTGTAAATTTAATAACTCATTATATTTTTTTTTTAAATTTCCAAAAGAATAAAATTGAGGTAAATTATATAATATATCCATAAGTTCATCATATGTATAATTAACTTCATTTCTATAATGTGCTATTCTTTTTGCTAATGTATTTTTATTTATTAATGACAATCTAGGAGATGTCTTAATTACTTTTTTTATCATCTCTAAATTTAATCCATTTTTTATTATTTCTTTTTTATTTATAATTTGTTCTCCATTTGAATTAAAACTTATTTCTTCTTTTATTATTTTATCTTCCTCTTCATTGCATGTTTCAAAAAAGTTTTTTATTTCATCACCACTTTTAAAATGGTTTGTAAAAAAATATTCCAATTCTTTGTAGTACTTAAGAAAGAATGATAATTTTTCATCTATGCTCGATGACTTTTTTATGTTAACTTTTGTTATGCTTTCCTTTTCTATTTGCCTTTCGTTGGTCGGACTTGGTATTTTGTCGACATTTTTATCACTTACATTTTTATCACTTACATTATCACTGCTAGCATTATCACCGGTTGGGTTGGGGTTTTCTGAGGAAATGGCTAGACGCTCATTGTAGAGCCTCCTTTTCTCTTCTCTAGCTAATTTTTTTTGGATTCTAAGTAGTCGTTTTCTTTCCCTTATAGTCATATGTGGTTGTCCATTTTCTTGAGTATCATAATTGGAATCGTTGGGCATTTGATCAAAATTAACTGTGTATTTATTATCGATAAAATAATTAATAGATTTATCAAGGTTTCCAAAAATTAGAAAAAAGATAGCGGATTCATCATGGCAATCTGGATTGAATAAAAACCTTATGTCTATATTAAGAAATTTAAAAATAGAATAGATATCAAAATTAAAATAATCTTTTGATTTTAATTTTTTAACTATATTTACAAAGAAATTTTTATCATTTTGTAGCATGGCTAATAAATTTTCTTTATATCCTATCGCATAATTATCTAATGATTTTAATTGTTCATTATTTTTTTTTGCTAGTTTAGTTATCCTTGAAAACTTACAATTAAAATTTTTTAATTTAAATTCTAAAGCCCATTTAAAAACATTTAAAAACTTATCTGGAATTTGATCTATAATTTCATCTTCTTTATCATGAAAATTATTACCTAATATAGTATTATCAATATTTTTTATTTTTTTTAAATTATTAACTTGTTTATCTGTTGCTTTTAGTATTTTATATCTCCATTTTGTATTTCTTTTAACTTTTTTATCACTTTTATTTATATCTTTATATATTTTATGATGTAGTTTAAGCGGCTGATATGCTGATGTAATGAACATATTTGTCCCTAAGTAATATAAGTTATCATTTTTTACATTCTGTTTGTTTATATTATTTGTTTTTTGCATTTCCTTGAATTTTAAGGGACTATTCTTTCTCCTTTTTAATAAGACTGACTTACCCCCTTTAGTACTATTACAATTGTAAACAGTTTTGCAACTTATAATGTTACACACAAACAAATTAAAACATATAATTACAAAACATGTCAGGTAATAGTAATAGCTATTCATTTCTTAGAGATGAGGGGGGGATTAAAAAAAAAAAATGAAAATAATACAAACAAAATGAGAGCATAATAATTCTGTTTTTTTCTCCTTAAAACTGAAATGGATGGAGAAATAAAAAACAAAAATAAAAAACGAAGACAAAAAAACAAGCACTTACATTGTTTCACATAAAAAAAGTAAACTGTGTAAATTATTTTTTTACTAGAGAAAAAGTCTAAAAAAAATATATAATAAATAAATACTATATGGGTAAGTAACTAAATAAATTGTAGCAATATAATAGCTACTAAGCTACAAAAAATATTTAGGTAATAATTAATTCATTGTGATTTTTTATAAATATGTATATAAAATTTGATGAAATATTAAAATAAATTTTAATGTCATATATTTAAAATGTTTAGCAAATTTAACAAATTATTTTTAATGATATTTAAATAAACTGTGAAAAGTGTAATAGTAGTTATTGCATAATTTGTTTTTAAATTGGCGGAGAAAAAAAAACGATAAAATTACACTAGCGCATATATATGCAATATTATATCCCATAACAAAAGGAAAAATATTTCTTATTCTACAAATAAAATGTGATAAAATAAGTATACAAATAATCAAAATAAATATAAATCTTTTTTTATCCCATTTTTATATATATTTATAACCCCTAAATATGTATATAAGCATTTCGTAGGATATATATACTGTTTTAAAAAAAAAAAAAAATATTTTAAGCTCACTAATGAAGATATTAATTTGTGAGGCATATCAAATTATAGCTAGTCTTATAAAATAAGCATAGAAAAGGAGAAACATGTTTTTGTTTGAATTAGGTAACAATTTGGTAGCATTGATTTTACAGCTTTAAAATAAGTTAATAAAAAAAGGGTGGTATATGCATATAT
Source organism: Plasmodium vinckei vinckei (assembly GCF_900681995.1). Taxonomy (NCBI): domain Eukaryota; phylum Apicomplexa; class Aconoidasida; order Haemosporida; family Plasmodiidae; genus Plasmodium; species Plasmodium vinckei. Next base: position 393,648 of record NC_051294.1, read on the forward strand.
GCAGACATAAAAGGTATCCCTCTCTATATATATACATTACCCCCTTTAAAATGTGTAAATATGAAAATGCTTTAAAGTGTTAAAATGTTAAAATGTGTAAATAGGATAAATAAAAGGTTGATATATAAGTTGCACTTAGAGAATGACAAAATAATAGACATGCCAATGTTCTTAGTTGATAATCTATATATTCGAAATAAAGAGGAATTAATTTGTTTACTAAATAATGCTATAACATTTGATAAAAATAATTTTTTATATAATTATAAAAGGGTTTTATTAAAAAATGACGATAAAAAATTGGGTCAATTTTGCAATCCATACAAATATGACAATGAAGAGTACAACAAATTAATAAGTTACTTATCAGAAATGGAAGAATGGGAAGAGAATTATAATGACGTTTATTTCTGTGAAAATGAATTACATAGTATGGATAAGCCAATTGAAAAGAGAATAGTAGAAGGAGAGCAAATAGAAGACTATATGGAATGTCTTGATAATAGGAAAAAAATAGAAAATAAAAACATATCAAAGGAAAGAGAAACATTAGAGTATTATTCATTAATGGGGTATATTCCTAATAACTTTTTTTTTTACAATTATAAAAATAGGATAATATCTTTAATCAATAATTTATCATATAGTGATATTTATTCACTTATTTATTTATATAGTAAGAGTTCAAAAATCGATTTTTCAATGCTAACCTTGTTAGGAAAAGAATATATAAATAGAATTGAAAAAGATAAGCAAATTAATTATAAGAATATAATAAAATTATTAAATATTTTTATAAAATTAAGTTATAAGCAAAATGAAATGCAAGATATTATTCAAAAGTTATTAAAAAATTTGTGTAATTGTATATATAATGAAGATTTAAAAATAGCTACCTTACATTTTGTATGCTTATCTAAGCTTAATTTATATAATATATTATTTTATGATTATATAGATATGTTTTTAAAAAATGTAAATAACTTTTCAAATTTATCATGCTCTATAATATTACAATGTTTAGGATATTATCAATATCACTTGATAAGGAGTAGTAACTACATTTTTAAATTAGTCAGACAATTTAAGCAAAATTTTGTTAGTGAAACTGAGGAAGAGGAAATGAAAAAAAATGAGACTCATAGTAGGAGCATAGACACAATACAAAAACAAAATGAATGGAAAAACAGTTTAAGAAATAAAATGGATATACAAATTTTAATATTTCAGCATAAGAGAAAAAATATAGATTTAATAAATAATATAGAGAATAAAATAATTGATAGATTAACAAAAATAAATTTAGATGATATATCTGAAAAATCAATTGGTAGTATTTTTCACTTTTACTATTTAATTAATAAAAAGATATTAACAAATAGAGATCATATATTATTTTCCAACTTAATAAATATTTTAATAAAAAACAAAATAGATTTTCAAAAACCTCGATCATTTCTTATGTCATCATATACATTAATTATACATAAATATTTTACAAATATAAATATATCTTCTTATTTTTTATTACAATGTGCTAAGTTAATTAAAATATTAAAGACTGAAACTTATATGAGCAATTTGTTATTTGTATTGATGGGTTTTTCTCAAAACCAACTTATTTTTTATAAAAATAGGAGCAATAATAAGAAAGCGGATTTGAAGATGTCTGGTGACAATGTCAATGATAACTATCCTGAAGTATACATTGATCAGAAGTATAATAAATTATTTAATTTTAAAATTGAAAATAAATTTAAGGATATGACTGAGATGTGTGAGTATAAAATAAATGTTTTAGAAGATAAATCATTTGAACCTGTTAGTTGTCGATCAGCTATTTTATCCATATTTAATGAAATAACAAGTTTAGAATATAAATTAAATAATGAGCAGATGCATATGTATTTGTTACTTTTTTCAAGTTTTGATATAAAGCTTTCATCTGAAATTAAACAAAAAATATTATCTCTTATTATTAACGATTCAAAAAATTTAGTTTATTTGGCTCATACTGTTATTCAAATTGGTGTTAAAATTTTTGGAATCTCTAGCAGTTATATGAAGACTATATGTTTAAGCATGTTAGAAAAAATGGACTTTGAAATTGTAAAATTTTATAAAGCTATAAAAAATGGTGAAAAAAGACAAGTTTGCAACTTCTTATACGATTTAAATATTTTGTCGGAAATTCTTTTTGTATTTGATCAAATTGATATAACTAAAAATGATTTTATAGTAAACATTATAAATTTAATGTTTTCAAATAATTTCTTAATTTTTAAACATAAAAAAAATAGTTTTAGTTCTTATGTTTATTTACTTCATTATATTGGAAGTAATAAAATAGATACAGAAATATACAAAAAGGTTTGTGATTTTATTTTTGCTAACTTAAGTGATTATATTGATTTATCTTATAAATATTATTTAAAAAATAATGTAGAAAAAGTTTCAAATATGGAAGATATAAATGGGTTTAACAAAACTAATGTATATAAATCTATTGAATCTGATATATTTTTTGATGAAATATATCATAAACTAATAATGGATAAAATATATTTGAAGGATATTATGTTACTACTCGATGCAATCAGAATTTTAAAAGCCTACAACAATCTCCCGCTTATCCATAATGTTGTTGCTATGGTAAGGAAGTCTAACCTATACATTCGTCTTGCAATATATATATGTCTATGGTTAGTGGTGGTTACATATTTTATGATAGTACAAATACATGAATTGGATTTTTTTTTTCATTTTTTGTTAAACAGCTAAACACAGAGAAAATTAAGGGTCTTTCAGACGAAGATATTGAACTAGCAAACTACATATTTATAGACATGGGTCTACCTAATAAATACATAATGGATGAAGCAAAGTAATGAGGGAAATTTTTTATATATTATTCATTTATTTAAATTATGTTTTATCTAAGTTAAATTTTGGTATGTTATACTCTTTATAAAGGCTACATTTCATTTTACACATTTTTTTTATAAAATTTAATGCAGGAATAGAGGATTGACGATAGGCTTGAAATAACATAATATAAAATAAAGGAGGGAAAAAATATAATAATAGGCTAGTACCTTATTTGAGTGTATAAAAATTTTACCTTTTATAATATGTTTATCAAAAAATTGTAAACTTCGATAAAACAAAAAAAAAATTAATTAAAAAAAATGAAAGTAAATGAAGAATGGATAAATCGGGTATAAAAATTGTATTTATACATATTCATTTTTTGAATTAAAAAAAGTTAACAATTTGGGCATATGTAACTTTTAATTAAATTGGTGTTTGTAATGTAGTCTATTTTATATGTCCATTTTATATGTCTATAATTTATGTATACATATTGGTTAGTTACAATGAATTTGTTTTTTTGTTTTTGTTTTTTTTCCATATAAATATATGTGGAAAATATTGTTTTAAAATAAACACAATAGGAATGTGTTTAAATTAAAAGAAACGGTTAGCTCATTAAATAAAATGAGTCTATGAATGTATAATTTATAAATTGAATAAATATATACATATTTACACATATTTTTTTTAATTATATTTTTCGGGTAATAAAATTAAGTATATAAAATGTGTAAATAATTATTTTAACTTAATATTATTGAGAATATTTACTATGTTTTGATTTCTTTTAAATACATTTTTGCAATATTCTTCTGAGGTATCTTCTTTCATATTAAATAAGTCGTATTGTTTAAAATTGATAATATTATCCCATAATATATCTTTATCAATAGGGTTGTTTAATTGGTTGATAAAAATTGTACATACAATATTTTTTAATTTATAACTATCTATAAATATTTTTTTTATTTTAAAAATCCTAAATAGAAAAAGGAAAGACTCTGAATAACAACTTAATTCAAAAAGAACTAAGCTAAGTAAAAAATTTGCTAGAACATTATTATTATTCAGATTAATACTTAATTTAATGCACTCAAAGAAATCGTATACCCATTTTGTTTTATATAAGTTGGGGTTTAAAAATTTGACTTTAGAAATAATGGATTGTTCAGCATTAGGGGGTGGTGAGATGCTTGTTATGTTACTTCGGTTACTGTTACTATTTTCATTGTGGTCGTTATTTTTTTTTTTTTTTTTTTTGTGGATCTGTGGACTATTATTGGAGTTATCATGTTTGTTTTTTTTCAAATTGGTTGTTTTTTTTCCTAAATGTTTGTTTGTTTCAGTTGTAAATTTATTTACTCGATAATCATAAATACAAGTAAAATGTGTTTTATTATAATCTAGGTAGAAATAATTTTTTAAAAATTTATAATATTCACTATTATTTTTATATATTTCAAATGCTTCGATAAAAGTGGTGTTCGACCAAAATAGATTTTGTTTTTGAGTTATAGTATATCCAATATCTATTTTAAATAAGTTATTTCTAAGATTAAAATGTATTAATGATGGTATATGTGATAGATCTAGTAAGAAATATTTTTCTTTATATATTATATTTTCATTATTTAAAAATTGTTTACTGGAAAAAAGTAAAAAATTAAAAATGGTCATTAAAAATTTATTACACCCTTTTGAATTATTACTAATGATAGTTTCATTTTTCAAAATATCCGTAGGTACTTCCTTAAATGCAAACCCGATTTTGTCATTACATATATGGTTATTACAATTAAATGTAATAAAAAAATCAAAGTCATATTTATATAGTATGTGATTAAAATTTGACTCTATATATTTGGAGTCGTTAAAAATTTGGGCATATATATTCATACCTAGAAAGTTTTTAAAATGTTGATCTAAGTTTAGACCTTGGGTATCTAAATTATTAACAAACTCATAGTTATTGATAAAATCAAAAGGAAGACATGCAATGATTTCTCTTTTTGCATTTTTAAATTCGGATTTTATTAAATGGTGTGTTTGTGAATTTTCAACATTTTTATTTAATTCATCAAACTGGGTTATATCATTATTATTGTCTTTTTTTTTTCGATAACTTTTTATAAAATATTCTTTTTTTTTATCATTTTTAGATATATGATTTGGGTAATTATTGTCTATATGATTTCCATTTTGAATTGAAAAAAGTTTAACAAAAAAACATTTACATGTTACATCATATTTATATATCCATCCTTTTACAATTGAATGTGGTTTTATATTTTTTAAAAATAATCGTTTTCCAAAATTTTCAAATGCTATTATTCTTTTATATTTTGGTGTATTTTTATTATTATTTTGTTTTACATAATTATCAATCATAAAAACTGTGTGTATTTTTTTTTTGAATATATTCATATTGACACATCCATAGTTTATATAAAAACATTTTTTAATAAATGGGATATAAGAAATATCAGAAAATCCTATATCTACATTATTTTTTATTTTATGTTGAATGAAATATTGTATTTCATTTTTTTCTTCTGGATATTTTTCAATATTTTCAGTATCATTATTTTTTTTAATTTTTTTTATTTTACATATAGCTTTATGTTTTACTTTATTTTTTCTGTCCTTTTCCACAGTTCTCTTTTTTATTTGTTCTTGTATGGTCTCTATATTTTTTTCTTCGTGATCCGAAATTGTTTGAAAATTTTTTTGTAAATTTTTAGAGCACTGGGTAGGTAGCTTGTCTGATTTACGTTGTATATAGTTTTCCATATTTGTTTGATAAACATCTGAGCTCATATAATTTTGATTAATATAGTCATAGTAACTATTAGTGTGAGATTTGTAACTTTTTAAAAAGGTATTACATAAAGAACTTATTGTATTATTTTTTTCTAACGTACAAAAAGATTTATCCATTTCTTCCACTAGCAGGTTGGTATATTTTTTCATGTCGTCATCGCCATCTTTATCTTTGTTGCTTCTCTTATGTGTGTCACAACATGGTTTTAATGATTCATCATTTTCTGTTTGATTATAAAAAAAATCATTATTGTATTTTTTAAAAAACAGGTATTTATTTTTTAGTTCCTCTACCAGCTGCTCATATGCTACCTTTTCCAAATTACTCATTTTTTATTAACGTTTTTAATTATTCATATTATTTTATAAAAAAAAACAAAAAAACATTTGATCAGGTATTGTCAATGCATAGGTATGTATGAATATGTGTAAAGGGATATACTTTCATGAAAACCAAAACAATATTTAAAACATGCAAACGGATATTTATTTGTAAACTATTTAGTAAATAACTATACATATGTATATAATTATTACAAAAACAAATATAGGAAATAATAAAAATTATATAAAGACAATTATTTAACAAGAGAAAAATAATACAAACACATTTTATTCATTTTTCTTTTAAATATATTAATTGTCAAATTATTAATTAGTTATTTATTAGAATATTTAATTACTATATTTGTTTAGTATTAATCAAAAGGGAGTAAAAAAAAAAAGTATAAGATACAATAAACATATGCACGAATTAAATATTATTTACAAATGGTAAAACTTAAAAAAAATATCATTGTTATATTTTCTTTATTTTGTAATAGTTTTGACAATACATAATTATTTATATGTAATTTTTATTAAGGTGTAGTTGTCTTGGTGTATATTTTTATTGCCTTTGCAATTTTGAGGGTATAATTCCCCTAACTATTTATTTTAATTTCATTTGCTTTTTATTATTTTTTGAATAAGCATTTAAAATTAATATGGTAGTTTAAAAAAGCAAAAAAAATATAGGAGATAAAAAACCAAAACAATGGTGTGCTTAAATATGTATACATATACATACATATGTAATAGTGTAGAATGTTTTGAAAAGCAAAACACAATTAATTAAAAATAAGTATGTATATGGATTTTCAAAATATATGTGCATTTTTATGTACTAACTTAAAGAAAATAAGAAAATATGATTTTCCATAAATTTACTAAATTAATAAAATATAATAGATTAGTAAATGAAGGTGAAAAAAAAAAAAAAAAAATGTTAAGAAAAAATTGTCGTGTTATTGAATTTAATATGTGCGTGAATATTATTTAGCAATATATTTTTTGCAATACCTTGAACTTTTATATAATATATATTTTATATGTTATTACCAAATGTTTTCGTAAAATAAATAAATATATGTATATGTGAATAATTAAAAATAAAACAATATATTATGTGAAAAAGAAATACGATCAAAGCAGAAAAACAAAAGGAGGAATTAAATGAAAAATTCGAAGGAACAGGAAAGAAAAACTCAAGGTTAGGGGCTAGCTATAAACTTTATTTTTTTTTAAATAAAACTACAAATTTTATACAAAACAGTATTTATATTATATGTATGAGCATATGGATATATTTCTGTTTTAAAATAAAGTTATATAGAATTATAAAGCTTGTATGACAGGAGTATAGAGAATATTATAAATTTAATTACATAAAGGATAAATATATATTTTGTATGGAAAGTATAGAAAAAACTATGTATATGATTATATATGTTTAGTAATAATACTATAGCTTAGTATGATATATGACAAAATATATACATATTTGTGTGATGCTTGGTATATAATCTTGTTTACATTTTTCACAGTAACTAAGAAATATATAAAATTAATGATATAACATAGTTGAAAAAAAAAACTACGAATACCCAACCCATGGTAACTATATTTCTTAACTAAAAAAAGCACATACACAAAGATATATATATATATATACAAATATGATATGTATAAAACATGTATATTTGTATTGATGTGTAAATAAAAAAAATCCATTAATGTGGATAAAGATAAAGTATATAAATGTATGTGAATTTCTATGTCAGATTTAATAAAACAATATGGAAAGAAAATATAATGTATTAGCTTATAAAAAAAGAAAGAGATATTTACGGTTGGATGTTTTATTGTTTATATTTTATGCATATTTTTTGCACTTAATCCTTAAAAACCAAAAGTTTGAAGCTCGACCAGAAGATTATGAATATTTAGAGAAGCTAAAAACAGAGCTTGACAACAACGAAATATTTAATTCAAAGAATATTTCTCATTCGGCTAGCAAATGGATATATGATAAAAATAATGGAAATAAATTAAGTGCATTGAAAACGAAGAAGGGTAAAAAAGATAATAAAGAAAATGTTGATAATACATTTAAACCGATAATAATAGGAAAGTACAATTTAATATACATTTTTTATAGTATCGAATTTGTATGTTTATTAATATTTATTGTATTTCATATATTAACATTCTTATTGTCACAATGGAATTTGAGTATAAACTTATTTATTGCATATAACAAATTAAGTAACAAGGGACGAGATAGATATATATATAATTTGCAAAAATTTTGCACACACATATATATTAAGCCTATACAAGGAGAATCATTTCAAAAAATAAATAAACAAAAAGGATTATCAAAATGTGTTAAAAGTTGTTGGCCTAGTAAAAATGATATAAAAAAAAAAGAACGGTTTAACACAGATTATAATTTATATAAACCTAAATCTATGTTAGTAGAATTAAAAAAAGAAAATAATGATATATACTTTTTTTATAAACATAAAAAATATATATTCAACTATGAAACATTAAATTTTGAATCTGTAAAGCATTTTGATATTTTTAATTTACCATTTTATTTAAATTGGAAAGGATTAATTGAATCTGAGTATAAAGTTCCTTGTCAGGAAAATCTCGTAAAGAAAATACATAAAGAAGCAAAATTATTTTATAATAATGAACATATAGAATCGAATTATATAAATACATGGAATGAGGTAATTAGCAGTATAGAAGAATTATATGAGTCTGAGTGTTTTAAGAAAAACACAGCAAGAAGCAAATCCACTAGTATTTCCAATACTGGTGATAGTAATAATAATGGGGAATTGAGCAAACCGATAAATGATCAGCTAAAAGGTGATGATGATATTTTAGACCAACTTAGTAAAAAGATAGGAATAGCTGATATAAATAAAAAAATATATGGTTATAATTGTAAAAAAAGTTATTTTGAAATACCATATGATTTATATGTACATAATAATTTAAGTAAATATGGAGAGAATATATATGATATACCATCACCTTGTTTTAAAAAATTATTATATGAAGCAATGTTATCCCCATTTTTTATTTTTCAGTTTTTTAGTATTATATTATGGATGCTTGATAGTTATTGGTACTTTGGAATATTTTCAATATTTATTCTAATTGTTTTAGAATCTCAATTAATTAATAAAAGAATAAGAGAATTTAATCTTATAAATAGTATGAAAATGTGTCCTCAAAATGTTTATGTATATAGAAATTTACAATGGAAAATAATAAAATCAAATTTGTTATTACCTGGTGATATATATATATTAACAAATGATATAAATGGTAATGACAATATATGTACTTGTGAGACATTATTACTAGAGGGAATGTGTATAACAGATGAGTCTATACTTACTGGTGAGTCTATTCCATTAATAAAAGCATCGATAGATAAAGGTGTAGATATGCATAATGGTAATAATTTGATTGATACACAAAATCAAGATGAAATAGATTATTCTTCATATTTAAATAAAATAGATATAAAAAATAAACATAAAAAACATGTAGTATATGCTGGTTCAAATATATTATTAACAAAAAATGAAAATCCAGAATTTAATAATTCCAAACTACCAATTACAGGATGTGTAGGTGTTGTATTAAAAAATGGATTTTCAACATATCAAGGAAAATTAGTGAGAACCATAATAAATACATCTGAAAAAATAAATTCTTCAAGTACTGATTCTATAATATTTTTATTTATTTTATTATTTTTTTCTATAACATCATGTGTATATGTAGTTTATACAATATTAAAAACAACAAACGAAAGAAATTTATATAAAATTTTATTATCTGCCTCACATATTATTACGGCAGTTATACCTCCAGAATTTCCAATTACATTATCTTTAGGAGTAACAATATCTATTGTATATTTATATAATTTAAAAATATATTGTACAGAACCCTTTAGGTTGCCATTTTCTGGTAAATCCAATATATGCGCATTTGACAAAACAGGAACATTAACTGAAGATAATATGATAGTTTTAGGTTTATTTGGTTTAGATAATAAAATAAATAGAATATATGAATCGAATCAACCTATTATTAATAAACAAAGAGTACCATTTCTTTCTTTGGCAGTTATTAGTGGATGCCATTCTTTATGCACTATTAATAATAAATTATTAGGTGATCCGCTTGAAAAAAATAGTTTTTTAAAATTAAATTGTAGTATGAAAAGTTTAGATAATATATTTGTCCGAAGTAGTAGTTATGTTTCCAAAGTTGGAAATGATATTACTTCTGATGGGGGAGGTAAATTTTCAGAATTTTTTATTTCTAGTAAATCTTTAACTAATTTAAATAAAAAGTTACCAAGTTTTATTAAAGAAAATAGAGAAGCAAAAAATAATTTAATTGAAAATTTTTATATATATAAACGATTTTTTTTTTCATCTGATCTTCAAAGAATGACATGTATTTTACAACACACGGGATATGAAGGTGATTGGTATGGTGATTCCTATGAATCGGATGAAGAGATAAGTGTTGAAGATTATTGTAATGATACAGAGAATAATATTATTAATAAAAACCTTTCAAATTTAAATAAATTAAAAAAAAAAAAAAAATGGAATATAGGCAGTAATTCGATTACTTCTTCGAGTATTAATAGAAGTAGTAATAAAAATGATATGGTAAAACAATATATAGTTGTTAGTAAAGGATCTCCTGAAATAATGAAAAACTTTTTAAAAGAGATTCCAGATAATTATGATAAAATATTAAATAGTTTATCTATAAAAGGATATCGTGTTATTTGTTTAGCTGCTAACATATTAGATAATAAAATAATTCAAAAAAATTTAAGAAGAGAAGATGTTGAAAAGGATTTATATTTTTGTGGGTTTTTAGCATTTTTATGTCCAATAAAAATATCTACACCTATTTATATTTCAGATATAAAAAATGCTGGAATTAAAAATATTATGATTACAGGTGATAATGCTTTAACTGCTTGTCAAGTTGCACAAGATGTAAATATGATACCATCTGTAAAAGATAAAGATATTTTAATTTTAAAAAAAAATGAGTCATACAATAAGGGAAGTAGTTTACATTTAAAAAGATATGAAACATCATCATCTCTAAGTGTTAGTGAAAATATACATAACTTTATCGATGACATTAAAAATAGAAGAAGTTTAAGTGACGATAAAATAGATGTATTGAAAAAGGAAGCTATATTCATTTTAGAAAATATTTTTAAAGAAGATATAAATAAAAAAAAAATAGCTGAAAATTTAATTAATGTGATAAAGAAAGAGAAAAATGTAAATGATATATTATTTTTTAGTAATAGAGAAGATAAAAAAATCATACCATTTTTTATAGGGAATGAAGAATATATAAAATTATGTTCTGAATTATTTACTTTATGTATAACAGGAGATATAATTGAATATTTTTTTATGGAGTATCAAAATAATATAAATTTAATTGATATGCTAATAAATAAAGTTCATATATTTTGTAGAGTATCTCCTAAGAATAAAGAAATAATTATTAAGACATTAAATAAGTTAGGTAATATAACAATAATGTGTGGAGATGGTACTAATGATATGGCTGCATTGAAAGCAGCACATGTAGGTGTATCATTATTAAGTATAAAAATATGCTATAAAAATAAAGATGTAAAATCAAAAATTCGTGGAAGTAATAATTATATGCATACTAACTCGATATTAGATCATCAAAGTGACTATTATAGAAATCGTGTTCCTAATGTTAATAATTGTATTAATGATTATAATAATGTGGTTGCAAAATATGGAAATATTCCACCATATAATCCTGACAATAACATGAATGCAAAATATTATGAGCAAATGAAATTATATAATGAAAGAAAACAGCAATTAGAAAACATGATGAAGACTATGGATGATTCATTACCACTAATTAAGTTAGGAGAAGCAAGTATAGCATCTCCATTTACATATAAAGGGAATGATATAAAATGTGTTAAAGAAATAATATCTTGTGGTAGATGTGCTTTATCAAAAGTTATCATGATGTATAAACTGATGATTATAAATTCATTAATAACGGCTTTTTCTGTATCTATATTAACATTAGATGGAGTAAAATTAAGTGATGCACAAACTACTGTTATATCTTTATTATATACAACCTTTATAGTTTTAATATCAAAAACAACACCGTTGGAAAATATATCTAGTTATGCTCCACCAAATTCCCTTTTTAATATTACAGTTGTTTTATCTTTGATATGCCAAGTTATAGTTCATTTTTCTATTTTAATTTATGGATGGATTGTAGCTAGTTCATATAGAGGGCCAGATTATGTACCAGATTTAAAAGGAGAATTTTCTCCTAACATAGTTAATACTTGTATTTATTATTTAATTTATTGTATAAACTTATCAATTTTTTTATGCAATTATGAAGGATTACCTTTTATGTTACCATTACATAAAAATAAAGAGCTTGTTTATATATTTATAGGGAATTTTTTTTTCTTATTTTTAAATGTAATGAATATAGTTCCTTATATTAATTATTTTTTTTCCCTTGTCCCATTCCCTACTTATCGCTTGAAATTTTTATTTTTGTCTTTGATGATTTTAGATATTTTAGCGCCTTATATGTTTTGTAATTTTATTAGGCATGTCAGATTGTATATATTTCAAAAATATAAAATTAATCTGTAAATCCAGTTTTTTTTTTTTTGCATAATTATGTTCATTTATTTATGTGCATATTTTTGTTTATACAATGAAAAAAAAATACAAATTTTCTTAACAATTTGAGAAAAACTATTTTGAATAATAATTATTCGAATGTTGTATCATCATGACATGTATTTGTGGAGGTAGTGAATTATAACGGGAAGTGTATACAACAAACATATTATTTATACATATTGTATGTTCAGTTTAAGTTTGTTACACTTATAAAAGTGTACATTGTAAAATATACAAAACAAATAGAAACTGATTTTTTTTTAAAATGGATATTTGTATGTATATAGATATGTTCCCTTATATGTAGATTGCAGATTGATATGATTTGTCTTTAGGAAAGAGAAAAATTAAATATTATTAAAAAAAAAGGGAGATTGCAATATTTTTAAAATAGTTCATAAAAAATGATGGTAAAAATATATGATTATTTAAATTGCTTTTATAAATGAAAGAGTTAAATATGACAATTTCCGCGTTGAATTCAAATAAATATAGTATATAGTAATTTTACACTTTGAACTGAAGCAATAAAAATGGTTGTGATTTATTTGGAAAATTATTTTAAAAAATAAACATTATTACAAGTGTGGAAATTAATTAAAATAAAAAATAAGTAAAAATTGTATGTTTATAAATTTTACAAGTGTGTAAATTGTGTAATTCTTTTATTTTTTTTAGTTTATTTTACCCCGTTACAATGTGCATAAAAAATGGAAGTTTTATGGAAAATATGTACACATACTTTTACTAGTAAATTAATAAAAATATTTTTATAAAAAATTAAAGTTATTAATATGAGAAACAGTTGTTACCCATGCAGTTTTTCAATCTGTTTAAACTATGTTGTAAGTAGTGGTGTAGCGAGTAGGATGTTGTGTGGGTCTCTCTCTTTCCTTTTTTTTGTTGATTAATTTAGCATGACATTGAGAGAGTTCATTTATTTTTTCACTTATTTTGTTGTTGTTTTATATTTTTTTTCGGCCATCTCATTCTACAATTTTATTATTTAAATAATTTTTTTTACAATTTTCCAATTCCAATTTTTTTTTCTGAAATTTTCCTTTTTTCCATTTTTTTAAATTTCAATTTTTATGTTTATATTACATTAAAAAACCGAAATAAAATATTTTTATATTATCACATTTATTGTAACACAATTTAAAAAAAATAAAATATCTGAAGTCGTTTCATTCTATTTATAATAATTTTTTAATACTCTATTTTTAAACATATATGTGAATATATATATATATATGTAAAAATAAATATACATAAAATAAGTATATTTATGATTGTAAAATTGGATTAATTAAAGGCGGATAATCTTTATGAATATAAACTTAAAGAAGATTTGAAAAGAAAATATCGAGTTATACTTTTTAAGTTAATAATTCATTGTATTCACCAAGTGTGAAATAAAATAATAAAGGGAGCAAACATTGATAGTGATATATATTATATAATAGTATATATGAATTTAGTGATTTATTAGGGGGAAAAACAGTATTTTTAAAATAAAAAAAATATATTACATATAAATATTATATATTACAAACTAATAAATTAACAAACCAGCATATCTATTTCTAAGAAATGGATAGAAACATATAGAAAGGGATATGAACCATTGAAAATAATGTAAACATCCAAAAAAAACAGAAAATAATAAGTATTAATTTTTTTATTGTAAATAATATTGAGAGAAGATAAACCTAAATTTGTAAAAAGTAAACATGTCATAGTTAGGATAATTCAAGTATCGATAAAATCGATGATTGGGTATGCATGTTTATTTCTATACGTATGGATAATATATTTATCAGTAATAATATATATATGAGTATTTATACAAGCATATATGTGTATATAGAGACAGTAATATATGTAGGTATGGTACTCCCCAAATATATATGAATAAGTGGTAGCCAAATTGTAATAGAATATATAAAAATGATTAGGAATAAAATTATTATCGATAAAAATAGTATAGTAATATAAATATTGTGATAAAATGAAAGAGTTATCTTTCGAAAGTGAGGGGGAAATTATTTATGAATTCATAACATCAATTGAAAATGCCATAATAAAGTTTAATAATTATATAAATAAAAAGAAGACTCAAAAAAATGTTATTGAAAATAAAGATTTTTTAAATAATATTGTCTGGAAATATTTAGATAATTTTATTCCACCAAAATTATCTCGTCATATGAAGTGTGTACAAAACCGAAATTTTTACCAACACATATTTCTTTGTGCATTTTATCATATCATTATTAAATACATAACATACGATCCTCTCTTTATTCTGCAAAGCGTTTTAGAAGAGAGAAGTGAAGATGCGGGATGTGATAAAGGAAACTTATGCCAGACAGACGAGATAAATATTTCCCAAAATGGTGTAAAATGTGTCAAAAAAGAGGAAGAAAAAAACCAGATATATATTGAATTAATTAAAATTTGTACAGAGAAAAATATCGAATTTAAAGAGATAAATAATAATTATTTAATTCATAATTCAACTTATGAAAAGATTTGTGATATCATTTATTCTTTTGGAATTGTATGTTATATTTATGAATTTTACACATTTTTTAAAATAAAAAATATAAAAATTTCAAAAAATGAAAAATTTTCATTAAATTTTTTTAATTGGATTTATGATATAAAATATAATATACTAAAAAATATAAAAACTAGTAATGGAAACAAAACAGATAGTTATTTACAAAATGAAGAAACAATTAAAAATAAATTAACTTATAGTTATTTTTCAGAGAATGTAATGAAAATTTTTATGAATAAAAGTAATGACACTAATTGTGAAGTGATAAAATATGACCAAGTCAGAATTTTACATTCAGAACAAGTAAAAGATTATTTAAATTTTATTAAATATAATTTTATTAATATTAGGGAGACTATAAATAAAAGTTATGAATTGTTTGAGTTAGAAAATTGTTACATAGATAACGATTTTTTTAATTATATATTTATAAAAAAAAAACAAATCGAAGAAATATTCACACTTTCATGTGATACAAAAGGTACTAATCAATTATATAGTAATGGCAATATAAAAGAAACACAAAATAGTAAAATATGTTTCACTGAGCATTATAACATTATTGACGATGAGAGTATTGCTAACGGACTGATAAAAAAGGAAATATCCATTTCTAAACGATACGAATATGGTGAAAGTTTTGAAAACTCTGAAAAAAAATGTGCTTCAACTGTAAATAGTGAAAATGTAACAAGGAAATCTAGTTTTGTTGATATTGATAATATTAAAAATGACGAGAACGGGTCATTTAGCAGTAAAAGTAGTATTGCTAATAAGATGGAAAATTTTGAGCATTTTGAAAACGTTGAAAACTTTGAAAACTTTGAAAATATAAAACAGCATTTAGAAAGTTTATATGAAAAAATGAAAATTTTGAAGACATCCAAATTGTATGTCCCTATATACTTATATATAAATCATGTGTTTGATTTTTTTAATAATAATAATGATAGTAGCAATTGTAGTATTAACAATCGAAATGGTAGCAGGAATCCTAATCACAATAGAAGGAAATATAAAAAAATAAATAATTTTAATTTGGATTTTAATGAAGAGTTACAAGAGAATAATCAAAAAAATATTTCAAATAATTGTAACAATAATAATGGTGTGCATAATGAAAATAATTTAAAACAAGTATTTTATATTTTATTATATTTAGGAGATATAGCTGAATTTATTATTCATAAAAAAAAGTCTATTGATAAAAAAGATATACTTAATAATTTAAAAAAATATATAGATACTGAATTATTTAATTATAAAAATAGTTTTGAAAATGAAGAAAATATTATAAAAGAAGTTAAAAATAAAAATGATATAGAATGTAAGGAATATCATAGGATATTTTTTAATCCAGCTATCGGTTATGAGCAAGAATATATTTCTAAAAAGAATGACAATATTTCTTGTACTTCTCAAATTGATTATAACACTTTAAAATATGATATAAAAGAAGATGTATCTTCGCAAGATGGTAGTGTTAGATCACTAAGTAATGATGGTATTTGTGGACAGGGAGAAAAAAATAAAAAAGATAGCACACATAATAGTAGCATACAAAATAAAGAAAATGGCACAGATGATAGTAGCTTACAAAATAATAATATATCATTAAAATCGAGGTATATTATTCAAATTTATAATTTTATAAATGAATATATATATATGTTCATATCATTTGTCAGTTTAAATGTTACAAGAATTGCAATTTTATTAATAGATAAATACAATTTAGTCATTCCAAATAATTATTTAGATTTAAGTTGTTATGTTTATATATGTAATAATAATAAAAATAATTCGAATCTTTTATATTTTATAAGTAAATATAATATTCATCAATACTTTTTTTCAAATGAAATTGTCAATAAAGATCCTAAACATAATTATTATAAGTATAATAATGTTGAAAATTTAGAGAACCCTCCTAAGCAAAATGATTATAATTGCATGTACACAAATGATATAATAACTTTTAAGTGTGCTTCACATGACGATCAAAAAGGGTATAGTAACAAAAGGGGTAATAAATTAAAAAATAAGGGAAATAAAGTATGGAATAATGAAATATATTATCATACTAGATGCCAAAGCAATTGTAGTCGTAGTAGTAGAAAAGAACGTAGCAGCAATAGCACAAATAGTAATAGATACGAAGGTTTTTATGGTGATAAAACAAAAGGAAATATAAATGAAGATAATGTATGTATATTATACAATTCAAATAATAAACGAAATAGTTCAAATTGTGGAAAATACACAGACAATTATTTGTATGTATCTACGTCTGCAAAAAAAGACGGTTCTTGTGATCAAACTAAATTATTGGCACCGAAAAAAGAAACAAACAGTTTAGGAGTAGAATATAATGATATGATATCTTCAATTAATAATTGTTCTAACAAATTAAATGGTAAAAGAGATGAAGAAATTCAATGTGTACAAATTTATTTAGATGATAAGATAAGGTGTGTAGAAATGAAGAATGAAAAAAATAATATTGATGAATATTGCATAGAAAATAATGAAAAGAAATTATTACCTGACTATGTAAGGCAAAATGGAGAATTTGAAACACCTAAAAGAGAAGAAATACATCATAAAGGAAATGAAAATGGTATATTTAATAATAAACAAATTATTGATATTAAAAATACAAAATATATAAATGATTATAGAAATTGTAGTAAAAATAATTTGGATAATCATTATAATGTTTATAGCGCATATGCAAATAGTAATGGTTCATATGATAATAGTAACAAAAATAATTATTCAAGTGAAAATAATAAAATTCGTAGTAGTTGTAGTAGTAGCATTGATGAAAAATATCAAAGTAATGATTGTAGTAACACAAATAGTGATAAAATAGTGAGTGAAAATAGTAGTCAATGTAATATTAGTAGGATTAATAAAAAAATAAATTTAAATGTAACAAAAATAAATAGTATAAATTTTTTAGACAGATCTATTTATCCTATAAAATTAAATATTACTTATAATTTACAAATAAATGATTTATTTATTAGTGATACAAAAGTTTCAAATTGTGTAGAACATTGTAAGGGAGATAAAACATTAGAACTTGAATTAATCAAACAAAAATTAATAAGTGGAAATACAAAATATGCAATAAAATTAATAAAAATGTTTAATTATGAATTATTACAATTTCCAAATTTATTTTTTTACTTAAATTATAAATCTTATAATTATTTATTAAACAATTTTGATAAAAAATATATTATTTATTATCTTTTTGATAATCCCAAATATTTAAAAATGTATTTTTATTCATTATTAAAAAAAAAAAAATTAGAACATTGTTTAATAGCTTTATATTTTTTATACCCAAATTATATATCATTTGATGATCCATATTTTCAAATGTTTTATTTTTTATATTTTAAAAACCAGAAAGGTGAAAAAGGAAGTTATGCTAATTATTTGGATTATAATATTTCTAATAATGACAAAATGTTTATGTATGATCACCAAAATAAAAGAGGACATGATAACGATTATAAAATTGTGAATAAAAAATATTTGACAACAAGCAACATGTGTAATCATATTATTAATTGTAACAACATTTCAAATTGTGAAAATGATTTTAGTATTGGTACTATGCGAGGTGTAAATGGTGGAGCCTGGAGTTACAATAATATATATTATTTTTTAAAAAAGGAATGTGTAATAATAAATGAATCAGATATTATGTTAAAGAATGAAGAAATTATGTCAGAGGAAAGTATAACAAGAAGAATATATAAAATATCCGATGTTTTTAAATATTTAGATGTATTTGAAAAGTTTAAAAAGATTAATTCTGAAATTGTTAAGAACTCCTTTGATTATTTAGTTAAAAGGAATGGAACATGTTCATGTAATAAAAATTATATTTGTATTAATGATTTAGGGTCATCTTTAAAAGAGATAATTATAATTGAATGTTTCCATGATTTTTTAACTTTATATGAATATATAAAAAAAAATGAAAAAATAATATTTGTTGATGCAGAATGGAAATGTGCAGTATTTAGAGAAAATCCGATTATATCTATTTTTCAAATTGCTTTGAAAAATTCAAAATTATCATATATAATAGATGTAAAAAAAATAACAATGGAAAATTATGAAATTAATTATTATATATCAGAACTTTTTAGGGATGAAAATATTATAAAAATAGGAGTAGCATTTATAAATAATGATATGCTACAATTTAAAAAATTTTATGATGTATTAAATATGTTACAATGTGAAAAATATAGCAACATACTATTGAAAGAAAGTAGTAAAGACAAAAATGTAAGTCAAGAAAATGAAAAGAAATATAAATACAACATGAATAATGATGATTTATTGAAAAAAATTATGAGAAATTTTTTTAGAATGGATAAAAATTACAGAAATGGTTGTAATGCTAACTATTTTAATAATTATAATAATGGAAATAAATATTATAGTTTTATAAAAAAAAAAGAATATGATCAAAAGAAAAGTGTTTACAGTTTAAATGATGATATAAGTTATAAAAATATATATCCAGCTAATTACTTTTTAAAATATAAAAAAAATAAAACACTAATTGATAAGCATTTAAATACAAAATGTGGGGTATGTAATAAAACAGGTATTTATAGTTGTATACATAAATATTATGATTTAAAAAATATATATAATAAATATTATGAACATTTAAAAAATAGTTTTCCATGTCTTAAAAAGAATACCAGTCTTTCAGTTAAACTATTTGGTAAAGCATTATTTCCAGACAAAGAAGTAAATAAAGAATATCAAATAATTAATTGGAATTTTAGACCGTTATCATTTAAAAGTTTAGAGTATGCAGTTCTCGATGTTCTTATTTTGAAAAAATTTTATATTTTAATCCAATCAAAATTACCATTTAATATTGAAAACGATTTATAAATACGTGGATGTAGAGATGCTCAATTAGCACCTGCGTGTACGTAGTGTGTGTTTATGGCTCTATATATTTAATTGTATTCTTGTTTTTCAATATAGATTTATATGTGCATATATGAGGATATGTACATTATATTGGTGGCATACAGTTTGTAACCCACTAATACGTATATACAAAGTTTATATATTATATATATATATATTTATGAAAGATATTCCTTTTTTATTTTATAATTAGTTTTTTTTAATTTGTTAATATGAGATTTTCAAAATAAATATATTATTTGTATATATTTTAAAAAATTAATGCCTATTGAGCTAATGTTTGTGTGTATATTTGATAATTTTTATTATTCCTATTGTTTATGTTTGTTGTGTTGTTTGCATTGCTAGCATATTGCTAATGTTTATGTTGTAAAATATTATAAACTTATCTTTTAAAGCGTTTTAACTCTTTTAAAATGAAATAAAACATTTTAAAAATTATTCCGTTTTGGAACTTTTTATACTTATAATTTTTTTCACATATTTTTAAGTACCTTTGATATGGTATGATTGCGCATTTACAAAAAAAATTGATACCTTGGCTAGTCATAATATAAAGGAATGAAAATATCAATGGTAGGAACTCCAATCAAAGAAATAAAACCATATTCATGCTCCAAACTAATAAGAGAATTAACACAACATACTACCATTTAAGCAAATATATGGGTGGTTTTATTATGAGGAGATAAAATGAGATATTTAACAAAGAAGACATAAGGACGTATGTTATTACGTGATAAGTATATTTTTCCTCAAAAATAAAATAAAAAATTATGTTTTTAAAAGGTGAAATGTTTATTAGCAATGTCATAATGATAAGTTATTTTAAAATGTAGCATTAAAAAAACGCAAAAAAAAAATAATATGCAATGTAAAAAATTGGTGAGAAAAATATGAAATATTTGTTTTTCTCATGCTTAGTTCCAAATAATAATTATATAATTTCATTAATTTTTATGAACGTTTTTTTTTTTTTTTATTTAATCATCATCTTCGTCGCTTGAATTATCCTCATCACTTGAGTCATCTTCATCTCCGTCACTACTATAGTCATCATCGCTAGATAAATCATCATGTTTATCAAGTAATTCTTCTAATCGTTTTTCATCGTCACCTCCTATAACTAATATTTCTCCTTGTTGCTTAAAATCTCCACCTTTATATTCTTTAATTTTATCACTAATAACTTTCATTGCTTCTTGTATTTTTTGCATTCCTAATTCTTTATCATGACATGATGTTACTATAACATACTGAGGGGGTGCAATTAATTTAATATTAATAGTTACTTCATTATTTGAAATTTCTTTTCCTTTTTTTAAAGCTTCTTTAACAGCATCAATACCTTCATATCCAAAACACCAAACATCTATTCTTCCTCTCAATTTCAATGCTTGTGGTGTTAATCTGAGTTTTATATCTGCAAGTAATGATTCTTTTACAGCATCACTTATATCCATTTCTTTGAATATAACATCTGGGTTCATAGTTGCTTCTTTTAATGCATCTAATGCATGTCCATATTTTTTATATAATGGCCATATAACTTTTCTGTTTAATTCTTCAACAGTCATATTATGTTTTTGTGCAACATGCCTAACAGTTTGATGAACTTTTTTCGATTTAGAAAAATGGTCTTCACATTTTATAATATCTTTTGGAGATACCCTTCTCTTTGATAAATCAATGTATCCCTTTTGGTTATCAACTCGAAGAACTAAAACTACTTCATGTCGACCTACTCTAATTAATTTATTAACACTTCTAAATCGTCTCTTTGAAAGTTCTGACATTAAAATCATACCTGCATAAGTGTGAGAAAAAGTCATAAAATGTGGCATACAGTCAAGAGTTAATAAATATATAGGGGCACCATTGGTCAAGATAAAAATTAAGAGAAGCGCCAAACATGATAATGCCATGATTTATAAAATGAAAGGTATGAGAAATAGAAACTGATATAGATCATATAATATGGATATGTAAAACAATTTCATTGATCTTTTATAGCTTTGGTGTTATGCAATTTTTATCAGGCATAATAAATAAGTGAAAATAGTATAGGCAATATTATCATATGTACATACCTTCCATATCATTATATTCAAGTATGGAAACATAAGCACCCATATCCTCAATCCTATTAACTTTAACCATTATTAAATCATCAACTTCGGGGAATTTTTTTTCATAAAATCGGCAATCCCCTAAATCAGTTTTACTCCTAACGTCTCCCATTTTTAATTAAAAACTTTAAAAATATATTACAACTGATTTTTAAAATGTATACATAAAAAGTATAAAATTTATATTAGAGAATTCTTATACATAATACATTTATTATGTTTTATTATATAATTTAAGTGAATTTTCTAATTTTTTTTTTATGTAAAATTTACATAAATATATTATTTTTTGTTATAAAAAAAAAAAGAAATATATGCAAAAAAATTGTTTACAAACTTTTGGAAAAATAGTAATTTTTATGGATTATTTCCTAATAAAAAAACTACAATGGAACGATTTTATTTACCCCCTTTTTATAGAACTGTAAACAAGGTTTTACTCATATACAAATAAAAAATAAAGGGTAATCCAGTGTTTATATATTTTTGCCTATATATGCATAATTAGTAATATTTTGTGCGTAATATAAATGGAGTGCCTAGTAAAAAAATAACTGGGTTATCATATATTAAATAAAATATATACCGTATAAAAATATTTGATTTACTTATTTATTGCATAAATGCATACTTAATAGGAAGTTATAAAATATATAGTACAATTTGTTTGTTTATATATATTGCTTGTAAATTGTATATACATTTTTATACATATATTTTTTTAGGGAAGCAAATTTATATTATAAATACATTAGTTATATGATAAATTAAGGAATTATTTTTAATTAAAATAAATTATAATATATTCATTAAAGGGAATAGGGGTATTATATTTATTTAAATTTTTTGTAGAACAGTGATATCCATTTTAATATATAGAAAAATATATTTTAAAAAAGGAAGGGGGTAAAATGCCATTGGTGGAGAATATATATATATATATTGTGGCAACATACATATTTCATGAATAATACACACAAATAAAATTATGGTTATATAATTAAATTATTTTTTAGTAAATTATATGTATATAAATATGGGGATGTTTTTGTTTTAATATAAAATATATTGACAAATAATTTTAAGTCTTAAAAAAAGTTAAGTATATAATAGGACATTAAAAAAGGGAAAGAGTCAAAAAAAAAATTGCCATAATAATTGTTTATAAAAAAAAATTGACAATCATGAAATGATATTTTTATTATTTAACACACTTTCATATTTCTTAAAGGATATAGAGAATTAAAAAGTAATAAAAAATGGGTATAACAAAAATAGAATAACACTAAATGGGGTTAGTGGTATATTTCTTGTTTTTGTTAATTTTTTTTATAAATTTCCAATAAAAAAACAAAATAAAATATCAGCAAAAAATAAATTAATATATGTGGAAAATAAGGAAACATTATATGTGTCAATTAACATTTTTGATATATTTTCACTTTTGTTTAACCATTTTTTAAAAAAATTGTATATATCAAATGGTGAATTATTAAGTTGTAAATTTAATAATAATTTGTTTAGTTCATTAGTTTTACTTTTTCCATTATTTTGTATAATATATGCTATTTGTTTAAGTAAATAAATAGAGTGATGTGTGTCACCTTTTGTTTTATGTAGTAGAACATTTTTTTTATCAATTTTTTTGTTTTTTGTTTTTTCTTTTAAATAATTTTGTAATTTACACATATTTGCTTTATAAAACTGTTTATTTGGTAATGCTAGTTTTCTTTTTTTTTGTTTATTAGTAAGGAAATGTTTATTACGTCTATTAATGGTGTATATATGTTGACAATTGTAGGGGTAATATCGTTTATTCCTTCGTCGTGTGTGTGCATTTTTATAGTTTGGTCGAACTTTTTGTATCATTTTATTTGTTTGGCAAGTTTGGCCATATGTATGTATTAATTTATTTACTTCAAAAATAAGAGAGCGTACATATTTGTTATATTTGTAGTTATATAAATATCTATGTCTGGGAATAAAAATATGATTTTCCTTATTCTTAATAAGAGTATTCCAAAATTGATAATATGTTGGGAAATTGCAATAGGTAGTATATAAATATATTAAATTTGTTGACACAGTAACACTTATTTTTTGATTATTAAAAATGATATGCTTGTCTATATAGCCTTTTTGATAATATTGTATAAAAATAGTTTTAACCAATTTGATATTATTTTCAAAGAAATATGTAAAATAATAATCATTATTTAAAAATAATAAATATTTAATTAAATTAGTTTTAGTAATACAATTTTTATAAAGTGCTTCCAAAATTTTTAAGTAGTCAATATTACAACTAAGTATATAATCCAATTTATTAAAAAATGTATTTTTCAAATTTTTTTCTCTATCTTTTATATATATAGGCTTGTGTGTTATTGATATACTTTTTTGTGTTAAACAATTTTCATCTCTTTTAAATATTTCATTTTTATTATTCCCTTGTAAGCAGTATCGATTGTTGGTATATTTATGTAACAAGTATTTTTCTCCTTCCTTATTATTATATATATCATCTATGTAAATATATTTTTCTTTTTTTTTGTTATTTTTTTGAACATTAGTAAAATAATTAAAAAATTCAAGGTCATATATTATGGGGTCTTCAGATTTTTCAAAATTATTTTTATTGATACAATTTTTACGTCTTTCGTGTGTGTTTGTAAATGTGGATATTCGAAATTGTGTAGCAAATTTTTCATGTTGTTCTAAATAAAATGATTCCCAATATTTATAAAAAAATTCATAGAAAAAATAAAAGGAGTTATATATTTCTGACAAGACAGGTAAATAATTTACACATTTGTCTATATGTAAGTTTTGGATTAAAACAAAAAAAAAATTATTATTATAAACTTCTTTAGGTAATAAATATTTTGTAAATGTTTTTATTTTTCCAATGGAATAATCTATTAATAATTTGTTTATATCGTTTATTAAATTATGTTCATTTTTTTCTTTATTTTTATAATAGATCGTATATATATTATTTTTGAAATGTTTATTTTTGTACATATTATTTATGTTTATTATAGAAAAAAAAGGTGTGCTAGTATTTTGGCTAGCTGTGTAAGATATATTTATGATTTCCGTACTTGTTTCATTTCCTTTTTTGAGACCATTTTCTAAATTCATAAACTTTTTAACATAATCTTTGATAGATTTTTGGTTATTACAATTTTGTTCATTCAAAGAATTGGTTTCTAATTTTGTTGAACTGTTCATGTAATAATTATAAATATATTGATATATAAGTTTTAAAAAGTTTTGATATTTTCCATATTTATCTTCATTATTAATATGGTCAATTTTATGAATTATTTTATTAAATTCGTCATTAAAATGTAAGAAAAGTTTCGAATATTTTTGTTCTAATAATTGTTTGTTATGATATAATTCTTTATTTTGATCATCTTCAATATTTACATAATATTTTAACATTAATATTTCACTCGCATTTGTGTGTGTGTAACTATTTTTTAATTGAAATTGCATTAATGTTTCATCAGAATAAATAAATGGAATTTTTTCATAATATTTGATTATTTCTGTTAAAAATTTGAGTATATAAATTTGTTTTTTTGTATATTTCATAATTTGATTTCTAAGAATATTTTGTTTATTTTCAGGTTTTAGATAAAATTTGTGATGATCTGATGTGTAATTATAAGAGGGACCACTATCTGCAATATTATATAATTCAAGGGTCTTGGATTTTGTACAATTATTATCAGTTTTATAGTCTTCATTAATTTGGTTTATTTCAACATTAGCAGAAACATCTTCAAGCATATTTGATATGGGTATATTGTTATAATCAACAAAATCGTTTGTGCATTCTTTTTTTTTAACAAATAATATTCCTCTTTTTATAATTTTTTTTATCATATTATGATTTTTATTCTCATTTTTTGAACTTTCAAAATAACTAGGGTTATATGATATATTACTTAAATGGTCAATTTCAAAACGTTTCAATTTGTCTTCATCATTTATATAGGATTCCTTTTCATTGGTTTTTTCTTTTGTTGGGCATGAAAAACTTAGACTGTAATATTCAGAATTTTTAATTGACAAATTTATTATATCCAATAAAGGTATAGCACTAGGAGATGATATTATTTTTTTGTTGTAATTCGAATAGGATTTTTTTCGCAAAAGGTATTCATCATTTTGGAAAGTAGTAGATATGGGTTGTTTTGCTTTTTGTGGGGTAGTATTTATTTTGCTTTCCTTGAATGTATTTTTATGGATAGTATAAGTAGTGACTTTTTCTTTATATATTAATTGAATAGGCAAATTAACAAATTTATTTGATGTTAGATCATATATTTTTAGAAAGCTTTTATCCATTAATAAGACATATAAAAATTCAATTAAGTGTATTATAAAACGAGAAGAGAGGTCATATATATGAAAAAAGGTAAATAATATTAATGTTAATGTGCATATTGATAAACTTGTTTGTTTTTTTAAAATATATTTTCCAGATCCTAAATTTATGTACCCTAAATAATAATAGTATAAATTATTTGTATTTTTATCTCTAATATTTATTAAATTATTAATTTTTTTTTTAATTTTTTTATTTAACATTTTATCACAACTTCCAACAAAAGTAAAAGATAGACATTGATACATTAAATTAATTATATCATTTACATCATCTTCTTTTATTACACAAATATAATCTCCATTTATTTCTTTTTTTTGTTTTATGATTTCTTCGGTTTTAAAAAATTCTTTTAAATATGTTTCTTTGTCGATTACAGTACTGGGCATATTTATCGTTTCATAAGAGTTTTCCAAATATTTTTTTATTTTTTTAATTTGCTTAACATATTTTAGTATTAATTTATATATGTGTGAATAGGTTGATGCCTTGTTTTTGTTATCCTTGATAATGGCACTGTTTTTATTTTTATTTTTTGTCTGAGATATATTAGATTGTGGATTATTATCATTAGGAGATATTCCACTATTTAATTGAGAGCGCATATTGTCATATTCGATTCCATCTCTGTTTGAACTTCTTCCCGATCTTTTTCTATTCTTACTTTTTTTGAGTCTATCCGAATCATTACTTGAGGATGAATTATTAAAATTTATATCTGCAATAAAATTATAAAAATTGTTATCAATTTCAAACTTGTTATTGTAATCTGATAGATTTTCTTCGTCTGGATTTGTTTGAGCTCTTTCTTCATCATATTGATTAAAATATGAAGTGGTTTTGTCTATATTTTGAGCATTTCTTTTTCCTTTTTTATTTTGTTTAGACAATTGATTATCACTGCTGTTGCTATTTAATATAGAATGATCTGAATATATCGGTTCTTCATTATTATTTTCTAAATGGTTATTTTTTTGGCTTTTTGAATAGGTATTTGGATTAGATTTATAGGAGACTTGTTTTTTTTTGTTTTTTTGTTTTTTGTCTTGATTTTTTTCATTACCAAGATTATGATTAATTTTTTGCACTAAATAATTAATTTTTTTATATAATTTTTTAATTTTGTTTTTTAAATATATATCTTTATTAATGTTTTCAAAATAATAAATATAATCAAAGCATATTTTTTTGAGTGTATCATGATGTGTTGATAAATATTTCAAGCTAAGTACTTGTAAAACTCCAATAATAATATAATATCGTAATATTTCACAATTATAAATAAATGTATGATTATTTAATAATTTTTCTTCATCATTTTTTTGACAATTTTTAGTATCACCTTTGATAATATCATTACTAGTTCGATTAATTTTGGTGTCTTCATTGTTTTGTATTTTTACATCCATATTATTGTGTGTACAATCTGAGAAATTATTATAGTCATACCCATGAAAAAAATAGTGCATATTTGAAATATTGTCATCATGTTTTATTTGATCATTAAAACAGTTAAAATTTCCTTTTGTTTGATCAAAATCGAAATAATATCCATCTTGATTTAAATATTTTTTTGCATTGTTTATTTGATTGGAAACAAAAAGGTGTTGTAAATTTAAATGTCCATTTTTTACGAAATATTTATTTTCTAGATCGGGATCTTTGAAATTTCCTTTTTCATCAATTAAGTGCATATATGGTAGTTGGTTTTTTTTATTTCTATTTAAATCGTTTGGAAGTATTCTTAAAAATTTTGGAATATTTGCTAAAATATATGCATGAGATAAATCAACAAAATCAAAGATAATCATATTTCTTGCAAAAGATTTAACCATAACTTCATAATTATTAAAATAATATATATGATCAAATTTGATAGGCATAAAAATCATATTAAATGCATGAATATTATTAGTTTTGTAAAAACATAAAGAGACTGAAATAGATGATGATATAATCATATGCATTAAATTATATGATATACCATCAAGATTTAAATATTTAAGTGAATAATTTTTTATAAAACTATTTTTATGTATATTAAATGGTATATTTGCATTTATAAAATAAAATAAAGAGCTAATTAAATTATTAAATATGTTGCCATTTTTAAAATTTATACATCCAATTGCCCAAAATATACATAACAAATTTAATTTATTTAAATCTCTTTTTTGTAAAAGTTTAAAAATTGTTTTTATTAAACTTTCATTTTTGCTATTCATATGAAGATAACCTAAGCATAATATATTACTACTAAAAACAAGATTATCTAAATGTGTATTTTTTTTTTTTTTTTGTTTTTTTATTCTGTCTAGTTCTTCATATCTTTTAAGTAAATTCCATTTATACTCCTGTTCTATTCGACGATTGTTACTATTGTTTCCATTATTCTGTCCATTTGAATCAACAATATTTGGATTGCTCCCAGATATATTTTTATCAATAATTTTATTACGGCTATTTATATTATTTGAATTTTTATCATCATTTCCAAAGTATAATTGGTTTGATTCTCCCATCCTTTTTTTTGGTGACATTTCAGAAAAATCTGATTCATGCATTGATACATTAAGAAGAGAATATATTTCATCTATGTTGTCATATTTTTTAGTAAATTCATTTAGTTCATTATCATCATCATATATATTTAATTCGTCTTTCATATAGTTTTGTATGGAATTATTTTTTTTATCATTTTGGGATCCTTCCTTATATTGATCATTATTTTCGATGCATTTGCTAGCACTAGAATTGGGGTGTATATTTAAGTCTGTACTATTTTGTTGTGAAATTCGAGAGTTTTGTTGCTCTAAATTTGGTAGACTGGATTGATGTTCATTTTGGTTATTAAAATTGTTTGTAATATTTATAGTTAAATTTTTTGACATATTAGAGGAATCAGTAGAAAAATGTTCTGTTGTTGTTGTTTGATCAGATAATTCATTATCATATGCATATAAGAAATTAAAACAATCTGAATTATTCATATACATATTTTTGCAGTTATTATTTCGAAGTTCGTCAATATTATTTGATGAAAGATTTGTGTCTCTCTCATATTTATAGCCATTTCGTTGTTTGGTTTTCCTGTTTTGAAAAGTGGCTTTAGTGGCATCATGATCTTCATAGACATCTATTTTACACATATTTGTGTTTAAACAACGGATCAGTAAATTTTGATATTTAATTTTTTGTGTGCCATATAATTCTTTAAATAAAAAATTGATACAAACAAATGTGAGATCTATATTTCGTGATGATATTAAAGAAAGAGATAATCCTAAGATAGAACAAATATATAAACTTCTATTTTTAAATTTTAATATATATTGTAAAAATAAAGAAACATTAACATTTTGAAAAAATTGTAATAATCCTAAACCAAAAATTAGACCAGCTAAATAGTATACACCACAATATTTATAATTTTTATTAAAAAATTTATATAAATAATTTTCATTATTTATTATTTTTAATAAAACTAAATTTTTCTTTTTATCTATTTCATCATATTTTTTATATAATATAGTTTGACAAATAGAGCAGTGTAATTTTAATTCATTTCTAATTTTCCCATTAACAAAATTATTATATTTTATAGATTGTTCTTTGTCAAATGAAAAATCATAATAATCAAGTTTTTTTTTTAATTTGTATTTTAAATTATTAATTCCGTATATATTATTATTAATATTGTTATTATAATATCTATAATTATCGTTTTCATCTGGTATAGTATCTGTATAGCTAGATATTGTTTCATTTAAATTATTTCGTTGTCTTCTTAAATGTTCATCATTATAAAATGATACATTTCTTCTACTTAATATACTATTTCCTGATATTCTATGTTGGTGTCCATAATTTATACTTTCATATGAATCATCATTATTATTTTCTCTATTGTACATATTTAATTCTGCTAATATGCTATCTCGTCTGATATCATTATTTATGAGGTAGCTATTTCGTCTATCATATTGTTGAATGGATGGAGAACTTTCGTCTATTTCATTATTTATATAATAGCTACTTCTTCTACTATATATATTATTTGACAATCTAGAATTTCCATTATAGTATATATTTAAACTAGGTCTTCTATGAACATTATAAAAAGATATATCATTGATTTTGTCATTTTCTGTATATTCATTTAATGGTTTGTTAGGTGTGTATAAAAAATTACTGGAATAATATTCATCATTTGAAGAATTATCATTATTATATATTGGAGAATTATTAATTGGTGAAAATGATTGACTTTGTATTTTATCTCGTCCTAAATAATTTCCATTAAAGGTTGTATTCCCAATATTCATTTCATAACTTGTATTATTTATGTTTCGATCATGTTCATCTAAATTGATATTATTTAGATTTCTAACAGATGTATTATAATTATTTGTACGATTATTTCTATTGTTTGGACTATGATTTTCACTTTCTATATTTGAAAAAGATGAAACAGATGAAGAAGATCTACTACTCTCTAATCTGTTGCCATTATTCTGTGTTTGACCATTTGTCATACCTTCTCTTTGGCCACTAAAGTTTTGACTATCGTTAATATGTTCACGATTATTATTACTATTGTTATTTAATGTGGTAATAGTATTATCTAAGAAAAAACTACTTCTTGAACCGGTTGAAATTCCCATTTTATTTTTTAATTTTTTTGTTGTAACTGTATTAAAATTTCTTAAAATCGATTTATATGTATTTAATTTTTTAATATACTTATTTAAAGTAAATGTTTTTTCCATTTTATCAGTTTTCATATGAACATTTAACGTATTTAATATACTATTTATTTTTAATTTTATTTTATTAATTCTTTTTTTATTTCTTTTTTTATAGGAACATTTTATTCTTTCTAATTTAGATCTATGTTGTATATTAGGTGGTGTATTAAATGTAAAGGACACAATATCTCGTGTAAAATTTACTGAGTTGTTTCTAAAATGTGGATAACTATATAGAGAGTTATATTCTGACTCGTTCATATCATTTCGATCTAAAAAATTACTATTTCTACTTTCCCTTTGTATTTCATTTCTTCCAATATCTTCATCTATATAATATTCGCTTATATTATTATTATTATTAGTATTAAAATTTTGTATAAAATTCGATGAACGTCGATTTCTTGAATCTCTATATGAAAGTCTATTTGAGATACGATTTGAATTTCTATTTTGGATATAATCTAATTCATTTTCTCCGTTTGGACTTATGTCATTTGGACTTGTATTGAGGTTTTGACTTGGTCTGGTAGGGTGTAAAGTATCTGTTTCATCGTCACGAGGTTCATCAATTTGATTATTAGGGAATGCATTTCCTGTGTCTGTTCTAGAACCCTCATCGTTTCCTTGTGGTTGATTTTCTCTTATATTTGGACTATCCGAATTCCAATAACTATTAAACTCTCTTATTCTTCTATTCAGCATAGTAACTTCTGAAGACTCATTAAATGTATCTGTGTATAGTCTTCTATTCTGGTTATTGCTCATATCATATTCATCATAATTTCTATGTGTATTATTATTTCGGAAATCGGCATTTCTTGTCATATAAATTGAGTTATAAGTATTTTCAGGTCGACCATGTTCATTATTATGATTTCCTCGTTGGTTTGCATATCCTCGTGAATCAGTAATCATATTATTATTATTGAAGGGGTTAATTGCAATGCTACTATCTCGTCTGGCAATTGAGTTTACATAATTATTAAATTGATCCCGTGAAAAACGGCGATTAGATAAGTAGCTAGATTCATTGAATGAGTTTCTAAAACTATATCTACTATTATAACTACTTCGATTATAATTAATATCTTCTGATATATCTCTATTATATCCTCGAGATGAAATAATGTTATTTGAAAAAGTTTCATTTTGATTCATAGATACACTACTTAAGATACTTTGATGATTTTTTGAATCAAATAAATATACATATAAACTATATTTGATAGTAAAATTGATATCAGGTTTATAATGAACTGAATTTACTATATTAAAAAAATTGATCCCACTAATATTAAGCATACTTACATATTTCATTTTATAAAATTTTTCTAATGTATAATATAGATGCATTAAGCCTAATGTATTATCTAGACTTTTATCATTTTTTATATCTATTAATATATTTTTTTTTTCTAATTTATTTAATTCAACTAATTGAACAATTTGTTTAATATATTTATTTACATTTTTTTTATTATATTTATGTTTGTGTAAATATGCACTTTCTAAACTGTCTGAACTATTCCCAATATCTGCCAAATCAATTAAATCGTCATTTTTTGTATCGGAACCATCATCTTTAATTTGGTTAGCACCACCTAAACCCTCATTTCCAAGCAGATTATTGGCTGGTCTATTTTGTATTTTTCCATCTCTACCCTTTAATAAATGTACTTTTCTCTTTTTATAATATTTAGAAAAATAATAGTTATGAAAATTATTTAAATAAACTAAAACATGGTCTTTATTAT
Source organism: Plasmodium vinckei vinckei (assembly GCF_900681995.1). Classification (NCBI taxonomy): domain Eukaryota; phylum Apicomplexa; class Aconoidasida; order Haemosporida; family Plasmodiidae; genus Plasmodium; species Plasmodium vinckei. Next base: position 427,036 of record NC_051294.1, read on the forward strand.
GTGGGAAATAACAAGAAGATATATTTCTATCCATTTTAAATGTATCAAAAAAAAAGCAACAATCTTTTAAAATTTTATATTCACTTAAATAGCTCTTTTGTATTATTCTATTTTTTTTATAAACACTACTTTTTTCATCATTTTCATTTTGATTATAATTCCATGGTTCATTATCACAAGGATCATTGTTGTTGTTATTATTATTATATGAGTTTTCTGTTTTTTTTTGTTTGTTTGATTTTTTTTTTTCGTCATTCTCCCCTTCGCTTATTTGATCGTCTTTATTTTTTTTCTTTCTTCGATTCCTTTTTTTTTTCATATATAATTTTTTTCTTTCAATATAAGCATCAGTATAATACATAAACATATTAGTGTTACTATTACTAATTTCAATTCCACTATCTAATATATCTATAATTTTTAAAAAGTTAGTTTTTAATTGTATATTTGGTGAATCGAAGCATTTGTTAAAAAAAATGTCTTCTCTTTTTATATTAACATAAAACAGTTCGTTTTGGAAATTAAATATTTCGTAACACCCTGCAAATTTAAGCATGCTCATGGGTGAAGACAAATTTATATTCCCCAAAGGGATCGATATATTCTTGTAACTATTTCGATCCCTATTGTCTAGCTCCGTTTTTTGTTTTGCTTCTTGAATACAAAATTGTGAGTCACTTTTGTAGTCAATACATATTGCTTTATCGTTTATAGATTGATCACTATTTAATAATTTTTTTTCATTGAAGGGTATATCCTTTAGCTCCATTCTTGAAGTACCTCTTGTTTTATACAAATAATCCGTATTAAAAAGAAGTGAATAAAAAAGTTGCACATATTTATTCAAAAGATATAAATTTTCATAATATATACATTTTAGTGGTATGTTTACAATATCTATGTTAACTATGTTTATAGAATCAAAACATTTTATATTAAATGTGTAGAAATTTATTTTTTTTTTATAATAATTTATATCATGATTTTGATCCCCTTCATTATAGGTATATTCAGAATGTATTTCGGAATATATGGGTCGCATTGAATCTTTAGTTTTAATACTATTCCCCTCTATTTTGGATTTATTTTCACTATTATTATTTCGAATTTTTTTATCTGTTATTTTTTTAATGGATAATTTTTCTTTTTCACTAGATGCTTCTTTATAATGAGCATATTTTTTGATTTTGCTTCGTTTTCTAAAATTTTTAATATTTTTTTTTTTTACAGTTTCCCTTTGAGGTGTACATTTATCATGAGAAGAGAAAGTTGGTTCTTTTGGAATCGAAATCAAATTTTGTGTAGGTATTATCGAATTTTTGTTATTATCCATAAAATTTAGGTTAAAAGGAGATATATACAAAATGTCTAATTCGTTTTTAATTATATTTCTTAAAAGGCTATCATTAATTACACTTTGATTAAAATTATGACCGTAAAATATATTCATATAAGAAATAATTAATAAATTTTTTAATGGGAAAAATAAAGGATAAAAATAATATAAAAATTTAACTTGTTCATTACAAAGTATTGATTTTTTAAATGATTGAAAATTTTTGAAACAATCTTTGATATTATTTATGTTTCCATTTTCTGTTTTATAACAATTTTCATTATTTTTAATTTCTTTTTTCTTTATTATAATATTAAAAATTTTTTCTATTTCTCTTATATAATATTCATATTTTAGTTTTAATTTTTTGGAAGGATATTCCATATTTTGTAGAAAAAAATAATCCATTGCCGATTTTTTGATATTGTCTTTATAGTCTCCTTCCTTATTAGGAACAATTTTATATATTATGTTTAAGGTGTTAGGAATTTCATTTAATTCTAGGTATATTTTTTTTAGATAACTATTTAGAAATTTATATTTGTCATGCATTTTATATTCATTTTTTCTGTTTAATGTATTACTATTATTTTGTGTGTATTGGGTTTCACATTCTGAATTATTTTCATATTGTTCATTTGAGTTTATTGTGGTTTCATCGATAGTTATATTTTCTTTTGTCGTATTTTTGATAGAATCGTGATTATGTAAATTTTCGTTATGACAATTGTGATCATTATTGGGTTGGGTATCGAGTTTGGATTTATCTGAAAAGTTTTCTTTTTTTTTTTTTGTCAAATATTTACATTTCATTTCACAAAGTGGCGTTCCTTCGCAGTTTTCCTCTACAGAATAGCATGATCTGATTAATTCATGCTTGTAATATTTTTTGCAAATGTGTATATAAAAAGAATTGAATGTTTTTTTTTTGAGATCACTGAATTTGTTAAAATAATGAAACATAAAATTATATAAATTTAGTGAATATGATATAATAAGAATTATTAAAATAATATTGTCTTTGATATTTTGATTTATATATTCTGATAAATTAATTTCATCATAATATAAATGCATATATGTTAGTATTAAGTATTTATTATTATATATATGTTTATACTTAATATGTACATATTTTATATAATTATTTATGACATTATAATAATTATATGATTCAAAATTGTTTGAAATATTTTTAACTGTATTTTTTTTAGTATATTGTTTATGTGTGTCATTGAAGCTTGCACACGTTGAGCTACTATCATGTTCATCGGTACTTGTAGACTGACTAGTTACTTCTTCGAAAATATTGTTAGAATTGTTACTAGTCAATTTTTGAAGTACCAAATTGCTTGAGTTATTTTTATGAATATTATTTTTGTGAATATTATTTTTTTCGTTGTTATTTTTGTCTATATCTGTGTCTGTTTCCGAACTAAATGAAAAACAGTTGAGGTGCATTTGGCTATATTCAGTTTCTATTATATTTTTTTTTTTTTTAATATATAAATATTTTTCTAATTTACGATATGTCTCGATGTTTTCTACACAAATTAACATAAACAAATAAATAAATCGACAAAACTCTATGTGACCCATATTTTCAACATCAAAAAAATTATTATTTAAGATTTTAAACTTATCCATTTTATTATTTATATGCATATTATGATTTAATGTGTGTGATGAATCATTATGTTTATCATTAGTAGCATCGTCGGGTTTCACATTTTTATCATTGCTGTTAATTTCGTTAAGTTTGCATTTGCTTAATTCTGATAGCTCATTTTCTTTGTCGCTATTTTTTACATTATTTATGTCTTCGTTTACTTGTGTATTTTCATTTTCTACAACATTTTTATAATGAGAAAATTCATCGATATTATCTAAATTTTGATCATCATCAAAAAAGTATATATCAATATTTATAAAACGAAAAATATTTGTGTCGTCTTCCCTTTTTTTACATTCATGAAGACATATGATAAAAAATTCAAGACTTATTTTTTTGCATATATAATAATAAAAAAAGGTTAAAAGTATTTTTAATGTTTGGTTTTTTGGTAATATATCAATATGAACTCTATAAGAATTAAGACATATTCGATTATTTTGTGAAAAATTTATAGTGTCTAATGTTATATTGCAAAGGTTTGAGTTATGTAAGTTATATACTTGTTCGTCAGGAAAATTAGGATCATCACAAGATTTGGAATTTTTATTATTATTTATGTTGGTGGTAGCATTATTATTAGGTATGCCTTTATATAAATGGACAGTAGAAATATATACATCATCCGAAAGCAAATATAACATTCCATCTGTATTTAGAACAATAATGAAATGGTTTAATTTGTTTATATCAAGAATGTAAGGGTTATTTAATTGATTTTTTTTTATAAAATTATTATATTCATATTTAATATTTTCTTTATTTTTGAACATGTTCATTTTTGTATTTAACAAATTTCTTAGATAGGAATGTCTTTTCGAAGAAGTCGAGACATTAATAATATTTTCTTCCAAAGTCATAGGAATATTTCGGCATTTTAAATTAGTAGTATTAATTTGGTTATTTATATATGCACATATATTATATGGATAATATTTAAATGTTGAAAATTCTTGGGACATGTTTATTGTGGTAAAATTTAATACATTTTTTATAATTTTAATTTTATCTTTGACATATTTATGATATATAGGTATAAGAAACAATAAATTATTAACATTATCATACAAACACAATTTAATTTTACTGTGGATACTTTTATTACCTCCTGGGATAAAAACAAATTGTGGTTTATATATTTCTGTGTTAAAATTAATATTCTTAATTTTTTGACCTTGACAAAAAAATTTATTTTTTTTTATACTTAAAAAATGTTGAAAAACAAGAAATTTATTTAATTTTTCCTTTTTAAAATAATTATACAAATACTTATCATTATATTTTTTTATATCATATAAAATATGAAAAAAAAAATATGTCTCAGTAATTTCTTCAAATGCAATACATAAATTTGTATTTGAATTAATGTGTATAATGTTCATATTTGGAATCATATTTAACCTGTCTTGTTCAGGTGAAAAGTTAATTAATTCATCTGTCCACATAAAAATTTTTTCTTTTTCATAAAAATATTTGCATTTTTTAAAAAATTTATAGCTGTTTTTATTAATAATAGCATTTGAATAAATTGGATGGACAGGTGATATGTAAACAATTCTTATTTTTTTTCCATTGTTTGGATTGACATTATTTTGAAAGTCACTTTTAATATCATCATTATTGCTACTACAGCTGTGGTTTGTATTGTTATCATTGCTAGCACTTTCGTTAGTATATACTACTGAGTATGAAAAGTACTTTACATGTTTTAAGTTGTTTATCACATTTACAAAAAATAAATAATCTTTATTGCAAAACACCCGAATGGGTTTATGATCAATAAAAAATTCTATGTTACTTCTTTTATTTTGTGTGTCAATTATTTCTATCCTAAATTTGTTATCAAAATTTTTTTGAAATGTATAAATGTGTGGATGACTATGACAAGGTAAACATGTGTTGTCTTCATTTTGTCTATTATTACTATCAGAGCAATCATAAAAAATGCTTTTATCATTAGGTGTTAAATAAAAAAATGTATGATTGGAAATTTTATAAAATTTTTTATATCCATCATAATAATGAAAACATATTAGTTCGTTTTCTTTACAATATGTTACTTTATATTCATATATTGTATTATTTATTATATTTGAATAAAATTTCACATTTTTAATTTTTTTATTATATATATTATTTATATATAATTTTTCATTAATATCTTCTAGTGTGTTACATATATTATTACTTTTCTTTCCATTTTTAATTTTATTATTTTTTTTTGTTAATTCAGAGAGATACACTTTTTTACAATATTTTTTTAAATATATGTCTCTCTTTTTTAATAATATCAATAATTTTAATATATGTTCCTTAATATTTTTTTGGTCCCGTTTTTTCTGTTCATATATATATGCAATATATTGTAATAAAATATCACTGTGTTTCGAATTACTACTTTCTTTGATTTGTGGATTAAAGAAATTATCCTTAAAATTTTTCTTTAGGTGATTATTTTTATCATCATCCAAATTATTGAATAAATTAAATTTTTTATCATTATCAACTGTTTGTTTTTTTTGTCTCTTCAAATTGAAATAATCTAATATTGAGTAATTGTTTTTTTTCACATTCTTTGTATTACTATCCCCATTTTTATATGTTGTACTTATCTTTGTATTTAAAAAGGTTGGCCTATTTGTTTGTTTACCATTTGCTTGGTCGATATTTGCGACGTTACTATCGTTTTCGTTCTCACCATTTGTGTGTGCAATATTATGTATGTTTTCATTTTTAAGAATAATTGCATACACCATTTTAATCTTGGTTTTACTAGTCCCTGGTTCAATTTCCCTATGTTATGTATATATTTTTTCGCTAGTTTATCTGGCTATTTCTTTTTGTTATTTTTTTTTCCACAAAAAAATATATATACTTTTTTCTTCGCACATACCCCCCACACCGTAGTGTTTCATTTGCTTATTATTTATTTTGTTTTGTTTACTTAGTTTATTATATTTTTATTTTTATCACATTTTGAACAGGTTATTAGTTGCACTTCATACTAATTGTGTATAAAAAATTGTATAAATGGATCGGCATGCTCTTCGATATATGAACTAGTATGGATATTTATGCATGCATAGATATACATACATAATATATGTGTGCTAATGAAGTGCTTTCCTAGTGAGGATTATTTAAGAGTATATTTGATTACTATCATTTGAGATTATATTAAAAAATGTATATTTATATACATAAGAAATGTTCGAGGGATATTCACAATTTAAAAATGGAGGGGGTAGAAATATATGAAAATGCTTATACTGTCTTAACAATGAGTAAGTGTTTACCTTAAAATAATATAAGATGTGTCAAAGAAAAAAATCCATGAATAAAAATGGATAAATAATTTATATATACATCAGTAAGAATTATGTGTTAATGGCTATATATGAATTTACATGCATGATAAATACAAAGAAAAATGTGATTAATAATACATCAGTTTTTCTTTTCGTGATTTGGCATAATACTATGAGAAGATAAAATAAGTAAATTAAAAAAAATGCCTCAATAATCAATAAATTAAAAAATATATAAAATACCAAAAATATCTTTTTTTTTTTTTTTTTAACAAAAAGGAAGGAAATCCAACAAAAATTCGTAAATTGACAAGGGTATGAAATGTGCTAGCTACCTTTTAGAATATTTAAAAAGGGGAAAAAATAGAGCATAAATTAAGAGGGGAGGGGAAATAATTTTTATCCTGGATTAAAAAACATAATTTAGAAAACTAAAAAAAATAAAATAATAATAATATTCTTAATTTGGTTTTATGTAATTTTTTTTTTAGAAGCCTTTTTATATTAGACCTTTTGTTTAAAGTAATACTTATATAAGTGTAAAGGAAAAAAAATTTTAATATTGAAAAAGGATGTTTTTTTTTTAAATTTATAAAATGGTCTTTTATAATATTGAATGAAAATGTAGCAATGTGTAAATGTTATATATACATTTGACTCAGGCGTTAATTTTGTTATTCTATTATTTTAATAATTATCAAAGTAGGCAACTATAAATTTTATATTATGTTTTACAATATACACACTTTTATAATTCAAAAAAAAATTATAACAAAATAATGAAGAAATGATATTAGATGAATAAATAAATAAAAATATAGTAAAAAAAATATATAGTAACATCAGTTTTGGAAAACAAAGTGGACATAAATTTATGAAACTGTTTGCATATATTAAAGATAATTTATATTAAAAAGGAAAAAGAAAAAATATGGAAATGAAATCCAAAAAATATGATAACGAAAATGATTACAAATATTACATATTACAAATTGGTATAAAACAAAGAACAAATATAAGCATATGTATATACTTTATAAATGTTTATGTTTCTATGTTTGTATATAATAGTTTTTCATTTGAACATATTATTTGTTTATTTTTATACAATTTTTATTATTCAGGACGAAAATATACCTATGTAGGGTTTTCCGGATTACACAAGCCGATATCTGTTTTCAACACTCCTAATTTTTTTATATATAACGAGAATTTTCATAATTGTGTAGACGATGAAAATCAATTTGATGAAATAGCAAAGGGGCTTTTGAAAATGGAAAGCAACAACAATAATGTGCCTAAGGAAGAGACGAGATTAAAAATGTGTAAAATAAAAAATGAAGATATAATAAAAGAAGAAGATAGTTCAGAAACTGATAAAACAAGTGATTATGGTATTAACAAGCTATTTGAAAATGGTGATCAAATATATGATGAAGTATTAGAAACTTGTGAAAATAATGAAAGGGTGGAAAAAATGAAAGAGAGTAAACTATACCACTATGAGTATAAGTACAATCAAGATATTAATTTATGGAATAAATTTTTTGAAGAATTTTGTTTTCAAATATTTGATAGGATTATTAAAACAAGTAATAAAGCAAAAAAGGTTATTGTTGTTATGAATATGTTTATTCCTACTATAATTAGATATTCTCTTTGTAAATGTTTAATAGAAAATTTAAATTATTATTCGATTTCTTATATTAATGATTTAGTATCACCATTATTTTTATGTAACTGTAATACATGTCTCGTAATTGATTTGGGATATTTAAATTGCCGACTGTTGCCAATAATGAATGGTCTTCCATTATATCATCATTACACGTATATATATAATGGAGGGTTTTACATAAATCAAGAAATAAAAAGGCTGTTAAAAGAGCAATACATAAAAGGGGAAATAAAAGAATTGGCAACCCGTGAACCTGCTTATGAATCTGGAAACTTTTCATGTGAAAACAAAAATGATGACAATGAGAAAGAGGAAATAAATGTGAATAACTACAATATGAATAACGAAATTTGGATTAATGAAAATGAGTCAGAAAATATATTTAGAAAACATTTAGAAATGTATGACCTTGAAAGAATTTTAAATATTATAGAAAATATTTCAGATGATGAAATTGAAGCTATAAAAATAAAATATTGTTATTTAAAAAATGAAGAAACTAAGTTTGTTAGTGATAAATATATTTTATATAAACTAGAAAATGGTGAAATAATAATAACACCAGAAACTCGATGGAAAGCTTGTGAAATATTATTCAATAAAAAGAATGATCAAAATATATATTCTTTATTATCAAGTATATTGAATAAATTAAATACGTTTGAAGTATCTGTTTTTCAAAATATTTTGTTAGTTGGAGGTTGTAGTAATATTAAAGGGATTGTTTCAAAAATTGCAAAAGAATTTTCTCAAATTATAAGAAAAAAAAATACACACACACAAAAAAATAATAGCTATAATCAAAATAGCGGGAAAAATAAAAAAAAATATATAGAAAAATTAGAAAATAATATGAATTTTATATTTCCTAAAACATCTCCTAATTTAAGACAATTTTTAGGGGCTTCTATTTGTTCAAATTTAGAAAATTTACCTGATTATAACAATGAGCATATATATAACAATGTTTTATATGACCATTTAAATGAGGATGTCTATATGACATTTAAAAGATAAAAATTCGTTTATTATAATCATTATTTTTTTCTCATATTTGTTAATCTTAAAATTTGAAAATTAATATATGAAAATAAATCATATATTTTGATACTAACCTTAAGAAAAAAGTCTAATTCGCAAGAATATATGTAAATATAAAAAAAGCTAATTAACTCGATATCGCAAAGTATAATTCTCTTTATACATATTTGTGTTACTGCCTGTGCATAAGCATGTATATGTTTCCATTTATTCATTTTATTTTTTAGTATAATTAGATATATTTTTTTGTATTTTTTGGGGATATAATTCATGGAATTTCCCAAAATTTTAGTAGTTAGTTAATTTTTTTCCGTCATACAAGTTTATGTGTAAAACAATTTGTGTATTTTGAGCATTGATATGTTTATTCACTTTTTGAACTTTCATTAACATTTTCACTATTAAAAGGATTTGAATCTGGGATGTTATTTTCATTAAGGTCATTGTTGGTAGTACTATCAATATTTTTGTCAAAATTATTTGAATTTTTTTGATTCTCCAATGTTTTCCTCATACTTCTCAACTTTTTGAGTATAACACTCAAATGTGCCTTTTCATTTTCTACCATTTTTTCATATAAATAAGAATATCCATTTGTATAAAGAGGTTTAATTTTTTGATCAATGGCTAAACACATATTTATTTTTTGTTGCTTTTCAAGATCCATTCTTCTATTATAGAATATTTTTTCAACTTTTTCTAATGCTTCTTTTTTTGTGTACCCTCTATTAATATAATATAATTGGTGAGTAGCCATTTGTGTTATTATATGGTCATTCCTAAAAAAATCATAACCTTTAACATTATTATTTCCTTCAACAAAACAATCTTGAAATCTTAAATGTGGATATTTTTTTAATAAAAATTTAACTAAATCAATATATTTATTATTATTATATTTCGATTTTAAACTAATGTTGTATATTTCCATAGGTGGGGCTCTTTCAGACCATTCTAGCCATCTTGGTCTATCATATAAATTTGTTTCAACTAATTTCCTCATTTTATCAACAATATTATATTTTAAGGATCTACAAAAATTTGATCCATTTGGATGAACTGCTCCTTTTCCCATTTTTTAAATCAAATAAATATGTCGTTAGTATATCATTTTTGCTTATATATACATGTTTGTGTTTGTATATGTTCAGGGATATATTGTTTTATTTTTTTTATCCCTTTGTAAAGGTAAAGGTAGCAAATTAGTTATATAGTAGCAATTACATGGTATATGGGTATACACACATTTGAGTGTAGAGACTATATATGTTTTACTTCAATTCAAATAGTAATTTATATTTTGTTTCAACTTTTGTTTGTTTTATTGTTCATTACTTAAATATGAATATATATATTTACCTACTTGTTTATATGCTTCGCTATTTTTTCCAACTGAAATGTTTGAATTCCCAACATTGTTAAAATGTTTGGATATTTTTAACTATTTTGAAGTTTATTACCATTTTTTTTATTATATTTTCCTTAACCTCCTCAAAATAAATAGTATATTATTTTTACAATTTTTTTTTTTTAAATATTTTTTTCAGTTTTGCAAATTGCTATGTAATGTGCTATAAGAATAACTATCATTTAGTATTGCTCAATAAAATACAAAAATATTTTTTGTATGTTATACAATTTGTTTATATACAGAAGGGGGCAATTAAAAAAAAAAATTTGAATGCAAACATTCTAAGAAATTGATCAAGAAAATTAAAATAACTATTGTTTTATAAAATGAAATAAGAAAAAAAATAAACATATGAAATACGACTAATATAATCACGTGTAAAAAAGTATATAGAGCTAGGAAATAAAAGTCCCCCAAAATACAATAAACTGAAAATGTATAGTGTCTGTCGATTTTTGAGAACATATTCTTCGACTATCAAAAATATTAGTAATGAAGAATTAGAAATTTTAAAAAAAAAAATAAGATATAAATTTAAAAGTGTAAGTTTATAAAATTTGTGGAGTTAAAAAAAGAGAATGAGTGTGTATTGCCGTGGCTATTCACAAAAAAAATATGTATATATAATTGTTTATTTTTTATTTCACTTGGTAGGTTGGTATGCTTGAACTGGACACACTAATAAATAACTACATAAATTCGAATATAAATATAATAGATAAAGGGAAAGAAAAGTTGCTATACAATTTAATGGAAATAAATAGTGTCGATTTGTTGAAGCTCTTTTATTTTTACTCAAACAAAAGTAATAATGACCTTGGAAAATTATCAGAATATTTAAAAAATAAGGATGAACAGGAAATTAAAAATACATTCAAATTGTTAACTGATATTTTGCATAGTAATGAAAAAACAACAAAAAGTTAAATAAATGACATTCCTATGCGTATTCAGAGTGGTTGCATATATTAGTTTGTAAAATATTTAGTGAAAATACCATATCTCTATACCATGATTAGTTTCTCTTTATTATATCACATAATTTGAAAGTCTAAAAAAAAATATATTTAGGATAATATTTTTATTCGTATTGATATAACTCATAATGATGGTATATCAATGTGTATTATTTTTTTTGTTTTTATTTTTTACATATCAACTAAATCAGAATGGTTTATATTTCCTTCTGGGTTAACCTAAATTGAAATATATGTTTGTATATATTATTATAATTAAAAATTTGTTTAAAAAAATTGCATAACTTTTTAATTCCTAATGCATAAAAGACGTTACTGGAATGTTGATAAGAAACTTTTTAAATTCATCGTCTGTGAATTTATTTCCATTTTCACATAAAATACTCTTTAATACATTTTTATTTATTGTAATATCTATTTAAAAAAAAAAGAATGAACATATAAAGATAGTGAAAATGATAATAAAATGCTAAGTTAATGTGAAAAAAAAATGTGTTATACTGTCTGGATTTAAAAATAGGATACTATTTTCAATTTTTTGTTTTATATAATAATTTGTTTTAAATTTTTCAGCATATTCATTTAATTCATCGAAATTATATGAATTTTTATTATCTTTAAATATATCATAGCATATCTTTAGTCTGGTTTTACGAAAAAATAGTAGATTAAAAGATTTATGTTAGTAAGAAATAAAATAAATACATAAGATTTGGAAATAATTTATGCCTATTGTCTTATTTAGTAAATATAATGAATGTTATTTCATATGCAATATGCATGCTCATAAGTATGTAATGCATTGTTATATTTTAGGATTATGACAAAGTAAACTATTTTATATATAAGGTATAAATTTTTTTATAGACCCTAAAGACTTCAGTATGGTTATCAGATCTTGCTTATCGATATAACCCATATCATTTTTCTTTAAATTAAATAAGTTTATAATTCTTTTTTTCTGAATAATAAGAAATATATAATTGTGGACACATGCATATGATTATGCAACAGTGACTTTTTTTTATGAGCAAATATGTATTGTGACAGCTTAATAGTAATTTAATTTTTTATTTGACTTAAATATAACTTTTTTATATTTTATAATTTATAATTTTTAAAAGAGTAAGAAATATATTACTTCCAGTTCATCCATGCTACCATAAAAAAATAAAATGATATAACTCCGTTTAATAAGGAAATTTTATTTTTTAAATAAAGCAAGCTTGAAAGGAAGCAAGTATACTTAAAAAATTTTCAAATATAAATTAAAATAATACAAATAAATCGAAAAAAGTATATTTATATATATCATTGGATATGCAAGTGAGTAATACACACATATAGGGGATTATGCGAATACTCAAATGGTGTTATATTAATAAATATATCTGAAAAATATTGTGTAATATTTTTGTAGTTATATAAATTAAGTCTTTTATTTTATATATATTTAAAAAAAAAAAAATTTAATACTTTATGGTATATATTTATTTACGATAACATTTTGATGATGCTGTGTTTTTAAAATCATTTTTATTTCATACCCTATAACGTGGATATATTTTAAGGATATAATAAATACATTTTTTTTTTATATTTGAAAAAAAAGTACATATGTAAATTTTACATAATTATATTTCATATATTTTTTTTTCATTTCATTGAAGTTATAAATTTATGCATATTCTTTGTTACGGTATGTATGAAATTTGCTCTATATATTTATAAGTGTGCTGTTTTTTTTTTATTCAATCATTATATATTTATTATTTTTTACAAAATATAATTAAATATCAAGAAGAAATGATAAAGCAAATAAGAAAATTTATACATCCATATATATGCAAAATATCAATATAAGATAGTAATACTTATATCATATTTATGCATGTGATTACGTTCAAGCATTTTCCAAAAAAAAAATTTAACTTTCTTCAAGCTTTATGTTTTCTATATATAACAATCGTAAATTATATAAAAATTTTTCTTTCTGCATGACGCAAAAGGAAAAAAAAAATATTAAATTTAAAAAACGTGTAGAAAAAAAGAGGAATGCTTTATATACATTTTTATTTTATTCTATCGTTTGATTGTTATATTTGTTTAATTTAAACAATATCATTTTTTACTACCTTATTTTTTTTTTGCGTTACAATGATTATATGTCTTATGAAATTCACACAACCTTTAAGTTGCATAATATTATATGTTTAGTATGTTTTTCCAAATTCCGAAATGTTTGTATTTATTAATAGACAAGTTCTATATGATTTATAACATATATATATTTTTTGTTTTTTTTTCGTTAACTATTGTGTCAATCTTAAAGTAGAAATATTTTATGTGCATTTCCGTGAGTATATATAAATATATCTATAAATGTATGGATGTTGTGTGGGTGGGAATATATAGTTACACCTTCGCACGCATTGCGGATATAAATATAACACAATAGTATATATATTGTAGAAAGAAGTTTAAAAAGAAGAAAAGAATATACCAATTGATAGGGAATAAGCACTATAAATATTGATTTAAAGGAAATCCGAAATATTAAATTGAAAATAAATGTGTTAAAAAAATAATTTAGTGTAAAGAAAGGTGATTTCTATATTTGCTTTACACTTATGTTTAAGTTAAATATTTTGTATAGAGTACTATTTTTATGCTAGCAAATATATTGTTTATATTTATACATATTTCAAGTTGTAAATTGAGTAATATAATATTTTTATGTCTATGTTAGTACTCCTATACGAGTAATATGAAGTATTAGAGACATGCCCAATCTATTTTTGACTTTCTCATAAATAATATAAGCTTATAAAATATATGATGAAAGAGAATTATTTATTCGGTGAGTGTATTTCACGAAATAGTGAGTTTAAGGAAGTAGAAAAGGAATTAAAAGAATTTAAGATACAACAGAATGAAACATTTGATTTTTATTTGAATAGCATTGATGGTTTGTTGGAAAAAGTTCAACAGGTTAAGGAAAATATAGAAGAAAAAATTGTAAAAAAAAAAAAAGAAAAAGAAATTTGTGTAAAAAATGATGACAAAGGTGTTTCAAATGAAACTAAAAACAAATACGATATCAATGAACTAATTAAAGATGTGTCTGCAAAAAATTATACTGAAAAAATATGTGAAGAAAATAAAAGAATTTATAACACATTATTATTTTCGTATAAAGATATTATATCTTTAACAAAGCAACAAGTTCCTGAAATTTTTCAAAATATTAATATAAAAAAAAATATAGTTCTTAAATTAATATTATTACATTTTTTACAAAATGGTGATTTTTTTATGTATTATATTTTAAATAAAGAAATTTTGGAAAAAAGAAAATTGAGACGGATGGAAAAAAAAAATAAAAAACAAATTGGCACACAGAATGCGAGTGGATTTTATTCAGGACAAAGTAAAGATCTACATATCGAGGCTAACAAAAATAGCACTCTTTATAATTATGACAAAATAAATATAAAAAAAAATGACGACAAGTTAGAGAAAAATGTCGAATGGGATGATAAAAAAAAGGAATATTTAGTCAATGGGAAATATTCTATACTTTTAAATAATATAAAAAAGTGTAATTTTTATAATGAAAAAAATAAAGACACATGGTTATTTTATGAGTTAAAAAAAGAATATATAAATAAAATATGGTATGAAAATAATTATGAACAAATAACATTTGAACATGCATTAATCAGAAAAGAAGTATTTGAAGGATATAAAAAATATCACACTATTTTATATAATATAAAAAATTGTGATGTAAGTACATGTATAGAATGGTATAATACATGTAATGAAAATATAAAAAAAAAATATCATAAATTGATATACTTTTTAGATTGTATGAATTATTTAATATCATCTAAAGAGAACAAAGAAAAAGCTTTAACATGTTTAAGAAATCTTATGATAAATTATAATGAAAATAAAACACATATATCAAGATTAAGTTCTTTTATATGTATAGGATCTGATAATTTATTATTTAAAGAGATGTTTTTAAATATTCATTCTCAAGCTTTTAATTATTTTAAACAAGCTTATAATGAAGAAGGAATAAATATTAAGGTATATAAAAAGGATAAACTTGAAAAATGTGTAAATAATAATAATCTATATCATAATTTTGATAAGAAAAAGAAAAAAACGAGAAGAAATAGTGAAAGAAAAGATAATTCAAAACGAAATAGTAAAGGTAGCAAAATAAATAAATCCAATTTCAATGAGGAAGAGAAAAGGTATTTACTTGCCACTCAAGGGGAACCAAATGTATTAGTAGTAGTCCCAATTTTAACAGATAACAATAAAATAAAAAGTTTTGAAAATATAAAAATTATTACTGAAGGAAAAAAAGATAAAAAAACGAAAAAAAAAAAAAATGAAAACATTTTAAGAAGAAGTATAAATAAAAATAAGGAAATGGAAAGAAATAAAAATAGTTGCTTAAAAAAAAATAAATATACATATGTCTATCAAAAAATCGGAGAAGAAAGAGAATATAATAATAGATTAAGAAGGGGAGGTAAAAAGTCATACATATTTTGTCAAAAAGAATACCCATTATATATAAAAAAAAATAATAATACACAACTAGTCCATGATTATATGTACAAAGAAAAAGAATATGAAGGAATAATGAGAAAAAAAAAATATATTGAAAAATTAAATAAGGAATATAATTCACGGCCTTTATGTGAGTCATACATAGAAAGTAATATAGATAAATTGTTTGAAAATGAAAATAAATTATCATTTTTAGATGATTTATATAATTATAGGTATGAAAATAATCATAGTACTACAAATTTGATATTTAAAAAAAAAGATAAGCAAAATGAATATGAGAGAAATTTTGAAAAAAGACAAGATAATATAGATATACGTGAAAAATTAGAAAAAGGATGGTATAGAAATGTTTGTTCCCATACAAAGGATATGCTATCTGAAGTTCATTCGGACTATAGACAAAGAAGTTGTTTAGAAAAAATATATAGAAATAAACTCGATTGGATTAGTAGTCCTAATGATACGCTAAGAAATGATAAGGAAATTTATTTGTATAAAAAAAATGAAATGGATTCTTTTGAATACTATAATAGAACCCATTTATATTTAACATCTAAAATATTAAATAAAACATCTCAATTTTATGATGATAATACTACAAAAATTTTACATAATACAGTTCAGAACATAAATAGTGGATACCATGCAAAATGCATAAATATAAGAGATGAATGGGATAAAAATAGTGACATAAATTTATTATATTGTAAAGATTCTGTAAATAGGAATAGTATAAATAATATGGCTCATTATTTTTATGATATAAGACGTAATAATAATACATATGATGTTCTGAACGAATCATGTTTTATTAAAAAGCCAAATGAACTAAAGAGAAAAATATCAAGATGTAAATTTTTAACTAATTTTTCTAAAAAGGAAAAAATGGTAGATGGGATTGAATCTGAGTTTGAAGATGATGAGAAAAAAATAAAAAAAATAAAAAATAATCATGATAGTTTGTTATCAGAAAGGGAAGATGTAACTAGTGGTGATGATGGAATCGATACTTATGATAGTATGATTGATTCACAAGTGGGCGAATCTAAAATTTTAAAAAAAGAATCCAAAGATTGTGAAGAGGAGAAGGAAAATGAAAAGGAACGCCTCAGTTTGAAAAGTACTGCTTCTTCTAGTTCGAATGATTCAGTTATGTCGTCATTCAATGACGATAATAGCGATTCTGATTCAGAATCTGCATCTAAAAATGCATATTTTTGTAGTTCGTCAAGTTCAGATGAAAATGAGGACACAGACATTAATAAATTAAAAGAGAAAAATGATATTATTAGAGAAGAATATTTAAAAAAAAATACGATGGTAGCATTATCGAATAAAAATAACACACAAGCATATAGTCGAGCAACATTAGCTACAAATAATACAAGGTTAGCAAAAACATCGATTGATGTTAGTCGAATTTTATTAACACATGTATTAACAAATAGAGAGATATATAATTTACACAACTCTTTATCACGAACAAATAATAATTTAGAACTTAGACGGATATACCTAAGATGGAGTAAAAAAAAAAAGAAAAATGGAAATAAACGACCAAATGCTTCTAAAAATAAAAATAAAAAAAAAAAAAAGGAAAAAAGTGAAAGTTATTATGAAGAATCGAATTCAAATGAGAAAGATAAAAAGAAAAATCGAAAAAAAAACAAAAACACAAAAAATACGAAAAGAAATAAACCACATGGCATTAAGCCATGCCAAACAGAAGCGGAGGAAAATAAAAGTGATGAAAAAAAGGAAGACAAAAATGATAGTGAAATGGTGAAGGAAGTTAATAAATCTGAGGAAGAGGAAAAGATAGAAAAAAATGAAAATATTTCAGAAATTAATAAAAACGATGATCAAATAAAGAGTTATATTGCAGTATCGAAAAGTGATTTATTTTCTCCAAATTTAAATGACAAACTAGATACCAATCCAGAGAAAAATAAAGAAGATTCACAATGTGGTACAGTGGAAAACTCGCTCAATAAAAATATAAATAGTATTGAGGAAAAAGAAACAAAATTGCCTGATTATACAAAAACGGAAGAAGTAATAAAAAGAGAAAATGATGAAACTAATGAAAATATGGATAATACCCATAATACAAGTTGTGAAACTAAAGATGCAGATAAATCAACAGATTCTATTTCAAATCTTGAACAAAATTCTAAAGATCTAAAAAAGGGTGATAATAAATTTGATGTAAACGAGAAATCCGAAAAAGACGAAATACCAGAAGAAGCAACAAACTTAGAACCCATTAAAAAAGATATTATCGAGACAGGTAGGAATAATAATGAAGGAGAAGAAGACAAAAAGATAATGGTAAAAGGAGAAGAAAGAGAAAATAGAAATAAAAATTCTGGAAACACTGATACAGAAAACACGGAAAACCATGATCAAAATGAATCTAAAGAACAGAAAGAAAAAACATTAAAAAAAAAAAAAAGAGTTTTTTTTGGATCATATAAAAAAAATATGAAAAAAAAAAATTATGCTTCAAATTTTTTACGTGAAGAAAAAATGGGGAAAAAAAATAAAAGAAACAAAAATAAAGAAAATGATAAAAATCGAAATAAAAAAAATAAAGAGTCTTTTAAATTGGAAGGTAATATAAATGTTTTTTTATAATTACATGAATAAAGAAAAATTATGAAATATTCTATAAAGGACACATATATGTGTATGCTTGGTTCTTATGAATGTGAAAAAATAATATTTCAATTTATTTTTAAAAATTTTTTAGGTCGAAATAAATCCAGAAAAAATCATACATACAGTAGCATGGATGAGAACGAGCGAAAAAAAGATAAAAATAAAGTTTCTGGAAAAAAAATACCAACACGTAAAGGAACAAACCCAGAAAGTAAAAAGATTGAAAAAACTATTGTCAAGGAAACAGAGAAAAAGGTGTTTATCCCCTTAAAGAGGTATACCACATACACATATATATATCTACATGAATATTACAGTTTCATATGAATAATCTACTGAAATAAAAAACAAAAATTGATCGATGTACATTTTTAAACAATAATGTAAACTATTTAGTATGCATAGTGTGGTTGATTTTTCTAGAATTAAATTTTTTTTTCTTAATTTATATCGAACTGAATGTGATTATTATTTTGTTTTTTTTTTCACTTTTTTATTAGCCCGCTTTCCATATTATTATGCGGAGGATTGATAAGTTCAAAAAAGTTGATAGAAGCTGAAACAATTTTAAAGGATAACAACAAAAGATTAGAGGAATTAAAAAATAGCAGTTCATTGAATCCTTCAAATGGGAAGAGTGTAGACAAACCTATTGAAAAATTGGGGAAAGAAGATAACAAAAAAAATAAAAAACAGAATTGTTCTCTTATTTCTAATTCATTAGCGGTTGAAGTTGATTTAAGTGGATGTTTTTTCTTTCATTCATCTTTTACATGTCCTATTAGTAGAGACAAATCTTCAAAGGACAACATGCCATACTTACTAACATGTGGTCATGCTATTTGCAAGTAAGACAGACAAATAAAGATAAAAAATAAATTATTGAAAGAATTTTATGTTTTCTTGATTCATTAAATGATACTCTACATATTAATGTATATATTAATTTTGTTTTATTTGGATTGAAATAAATTTGTTTCTTTTTTCTTTTTTTTTTTTCAAGAAATTGCGTTGATAAAATTCATGCGCATAGATCAAAACAGTTTAAGTGCCCTATGTGCCCACAGTATTTGAATTTGCTAGAGGTAGAAAAATTTAACATATTTTTTTTTAAATACATAAAAAATGTTTAAATTAGTAATATACAGATATAAAAATTATTCCTCATTTTTTCTTTTTCCTTTTTTTCAAATAATTTTTTAGATCATTCCATTATACTTTAATTAAAACACCTCCGATTTAGTTATTGCATATTGTGTTTCCACAAATATGCATTAAAACTTCGGCTTATTAAATATTTTGAAATTATAAGCTGGAAGTAATTCAAGCATCAGGAATATATATATGTATTTTTTATGTATGAAAAATATATTCGTTAATATATTTTTTTATGGTATATGCACATGCACTTGTGTATGTTTGCATGGTAATTAGGATCGATCTCATTGTTTATTTTTCTATATTTTATTAATTTATTTTATTTTTTTGTCTATTTTTTCTTGTTTAATAACAAAAACAAAAATACAAAAAAAATATATAATATATTCACTATTATAATTAATACGCAAATTTTAAGAACTAGAATCCCATATCCCTTTGTGAAAAAAGAGAATATACAAAGGGGTGACGAAAACAAATAAGAAAGCGGTGAACAAAATGAAAAAAACGAAAAAAACATAACAAAAAAGAACATAAACTGGCATTCAGACAGTTATGGGTAGAAAACAAAGCGAGCAATATACACATAAATTTTTTAATTATTATGAGAAAGTCGAATAAAACCTTCTCTAATATATATACAGTACTAATTTTACTAAATAAAACTGTCTAAAATTGTAATGGGTAAATTAAAGATTTGATTTTGTTTGAAGGGAATCCATTTTCTACATAAGAATAAACTTCGATATTGCTCCTTATATATGTAGTATTATTAATAGTCTTGATTTTTGCAATATTTTATCTTTATATATTTGTGTTACATTCTCTTTTTATATCATCCGAATATTGTGTTATATCAGTAGCAATTTTGTTGTGCGTAATATTTTTAAAGTTACAATATAATACACTTGATTTATGTCCATCTTTTTTTTTTTGATGTATCACATTATGATATTTTTTATTAACTAGATCAGAATCAGATAGATTTCTTTGCTTTTCTTCAATTTCACTAAAATAGTCAGATGCACATGAATCATTATAATTTATTGGTTTTTCATCTAAATGGAAATTTGAATAGGCTCTAATGCAATTCGATTTATTATTTATATTATCATTTTTTTGTGTATTTTTAAAACATTTAGTATTAAAAAAATATACTATATCACGAACTCGATGTTTAACATCTCGGTTTTCATTATATTCGTAATAGTTTGTATATGATGAGGATTTACTATCGGTGCCTGTAAATGTTTGATCACTATAAGAATTGTCTGTATCTTCAGTAGTTTGTGTTTTGTCTAACTTGGTAAAATTTTCACCTCTGTTGATTTTATTATTATACATTTCGGCATATCCTTTGACATTATTTTCAATTGCGGTGTCATTGTTTATTTCTTCTTTACCTAATTCATTTAACTTATATTTTTTATTCAATTTTTTAATTTTTTTGCATAATTTTTTTTTCTGTTTATGGATTTTCCTTACACATTCATCATTGTACATATTGCTTATATGTATTATCTGTTTTTGTCCTTTTTTTTTATAGCCAAATTTTCGTATTTCAAATATTGTTAGCCTGAAAAAGGGAAAAGTAAAAAGGAAAAAAATATTACACTTGTTTTTTAATCAATATAATATGTAAAATTCATAAGAAATGTATAAAAGAAAAAATGTTATTTTTTTTAAAAGTAAGAATATATTGTAGAGATGGAGATTTATATTAGGAATATTTGCCTTTCAAAATATTGAGAATTTAAAAAATTTGAAAGAATATTCCTTATGCCTCCGATTTAATTAGAATTAGGATTTCTGGAAATAGATTGTAATGAAAGAGAAAAATATGGTGAGAAAAAAATATATGCATATATATAAAGGAATATGCATAATATTTTGATGCTTTAGAATAATTTCACCATATTATGATATTTCATAACATAAACTTATTTGTGAGTATAGTTTGAAATTGACATGTGTTGTACAATATTATTAAAAGTAAATATTTTTTGGGTGTATATATTCATTACTCTTTTCTTAGATAAGATAACGATAATAGTACTTCTGTCTTTTTTTGATGACGTGATTTACTGAGGGTACATAGAAATTTCTTTGTGGGTATAGCAATGTCCTATATAGTAAAAATTAAAATAAAATAGTAGTTTTATATGAACTGAGATAAGCAAAATTTGTTTTTTTCGTTTTCGATTTGGGAAATCATTTAGGGAAGATTATAAATATTTTATTTTTGTAATGGTAAACTTACATCAATGACATAGTAACAGTTGTGAGAAGAGTCGTCAGGATAAAAGGAAGACTTAAATTTATTATTTAAATTTTTGATTAAATATTCGGAATGAGATATATTTATTACTTCATCATCTTTACCATGTATAAGTAAGAATGGAGCATCTGAATCATCATTATTACTAAGGGCTGTTAAACTTTTAAAATTGTCATATATATTTTCAATTAGATATGAAGAATATGAGACATAATCTTCTACTAACTTTTCAATTGATATATATGGAGAATGTAATATAATTCCTCCTATATTATCGCCCATGAGTTTTACATTATGAGCTAATTTAGTAGCCACACCAGTACCTATAGATCTACCAAATAGTATTATATTTTCAGGGTTTAAATTTAATGATTTTAAAAAATTATAAGCAGCTAATGCTCTTCTATTAATATTATACTGATTGGGTGAACCTTCTAAATAGGATAAACCAAATCCAACATATTCTATAGCTAATATATTAATATGTAAAAATTCATGTAAAGTATATAATTCTTCATAAATTTGTCCTAAATCACAGGAGTTACTATGAAAATACATAACTGTATGCTTAGTTTTTAACTTTTTAGAGTAATAAAAGAATAAAGCTGGGAATTTGCTTTTACTTAACTCTTTTATATTGTCATCTTTATTAAATATCTCGAATTGCTTATTTTCCAAATATTTATTTGGATTTATGTGTAAAAGCTCTGGGATATAAATTAGATTTTTCAAGTCATCTTCGTACTACAATAGAAGGAAATAAAAAAAAATTATAAAAAAATGGGACAACATATATGATAATAATTTATGTGTATAATTTTTATCTGATAGGAAAATATGTTGGTTGTCTAATGTATATATATATATATATGGATATATATACCATTTAATGTAAAAAAGATGAATATATAAATAATTGAATGTATTTTTATAATTTTTCTACTAACACTTGGCGAAGTAGGACGAAATAAGGCTGTACTGGATAAAGCACCTCCCATGACCCTTTGCGTTTCCTTTTTTGTATTTTGATTTATGTAATATTTTTTGATTATAAATCCACGAGTTTTATTGATATACTTCAATATTCCCGTTTTTTAGTTTTGTGTGTTTTTACAAAAAATTTGCAAAAAGGAAGTGTTTAATAATATATCGAATTAGTTGTTATTTTTATATAAATAATACACACTAATGCACATATATTCATGTACATATGGAAATATGTAATATAAACATGTGTAAGTATTTTTGTCTTTTTCGTTTTCATTAAATTTCATTTGTTTTTTCAACAACTTGGTAAATCATATATTCAATTGCGCATAAAATGTATTTTTTTAAATAGCAATTTAGTAAAGTGCGTATTTTTTACAGACAAACAGAAATACATTTTTTAATATGTGAAGTGATAACATTGCATATATAATTATTTAACTCCTTTATTTTTTTTCATATGTGTAAAGGTGTATTAACCTATAACTTTTACCAGAAAATATAGCTTAACATTTGCTATTACAAAACCGAATTTATTATTCTTATATTTGCATATTTATTTATTTTTCATAATTGATTATTTCTTTTGATATATTGTCTATTTTTTGTAACATTTTTTTAGTTCATTTGTTGTTACATTGGTCATATTTTATATTTTTTTAAATACACCCTCGGAAATCCACACTTTTACTTAATATGTGTGGAGTACATTTTAGTTTTAGTTTTAAGGGTTAGTGAATAATCAAATTGTTTTAACATTAATTTAAAGTGTTGAAGGAAAAAAATAGAGAAAATAACTGAATTAAGTACATAAATAATTTTGTTTACATATATTTGCCTGTGCATTTATGTGCATACTATATCATCATAATTAGTTTTCCATCATTGACAATAATCTTTATCATTTTTATATAAAGAGTTATTTGTTATTTTATATATTATTAATAATAAGAAAATACGATAATATAAGGAAGGAATGTAAAAGAGATGTTTAAAAAATAAGCCATGATAGTATTTTATTTATATAGAATGCATGTAGGTATGTACAATGAATAGTGGTATTCTCATAGTTTTATCAAAAAATATATTCTTATAATTAATTTGAAATACATAAAAAAATGTCAAGAATAATGAATGAAAAAAATCCCTGAAAAAATACTTTTCATAATAATAATGGTGATCCTTTTTGCTCTCCGTACATATGCATATATTTATATATGCATGACATAGGGTTTTTCATACAATTCAATTAACTGAAAAAGCTTTATTCATGTGATACTATACTATAATACTATTTTTAAGTTTCAAAAGAGAAAAAATAGCGTATGAGAATTTGTGGGCATCCCGTTAATCTAATGCGGATATAGTATACACACACAAATATATTATTATATATCCGTGTATATATTTTCAATATATTTATAAATGAGTGATCGGAAATTTTGATATCTTAAAAGGAGTATAAAATTTTTTAGTTATATTATTTTTGAAAAAAAAAATAAAATGGCTTGCTAAAAAGTAGCTAACGCTAATTTAAGGTCATAAAAAAATATACAATGGTTTGGATACTAGCCATTATTGTTTTAGTAAAATTGGTTATATGGCAAAATGGAATAATAAGTTGTTTTAATTTAGTCGTAAAACGGCCTAATGGTCTTTTTATAAATTTTAATGTTCCTGAAAATTATCATATAAGAAGAAAAAAATACATTAATAACATATTTAATTATAGTAATAAATTCCCTATAAAAAATAATAAAATAAGGGTTTTATCGAATAGCCAAAATGAAACAACTAAAAATGAGAAAGAAAATAATAATATCAACGCCAAAGATAAGAAGGAACAAATTTTAAAAGATATACAAGGAGTATGGAAATTTTATTTTCCTTTGAGTATAATGGATACAGAATACGGAGAGGACAACGAAAGGGGTATTAATGATGATGAAAAAAATGAAAAAGAAAATTATGAAGAAGATATTGAAGATGAGGATGAAATAAATGAAAAAAAAAAAGACGTATCACTTCAAGATGAAAATTATGATTATTCAAATCTGAATATATTAAGGGGAGAACGAATGCACCCATTACCTTTATTTGTATATGACTATGAGGAAATTGTATCGGGATCTAATTACACACATGCATATTGGTCTACCGAATATTTTGCAAATAACATATATGAATGTACAATAAAGCTAATTAATAATATGAATAGTAAATATATGGTTATATTACAAGGCTATTTATTTATATCTAAACACAATGTATTAAACAGTAAAAACATTCGTTTAGTTCCTGGTCAAATATTTGGGAATTTATTTTTAGCAACCAATGATAATGCAGAGAATAATTCACTAATTCCACCAAATATGAAACTATATGATAAAAATAATGTTGAAGTAAAAGATGTTATGTCTATTTTTGAAAAAAAAATTCCTGAATTTAGAAAAAATAAAAAGAAAATCGAATCATTTTTGGGTGTTAGGAAATGGAAATATATAGGAATTTCAACAGCTTATAGGACAGTAGGGGAAAAAACAAATATTTTTAATATAAAACATTTATTAACTGGAAAAGATGAAAATGCTATATATAATATAATGGATTTTGATAGACTTAATTCAGCATATAATTCAAATAATTTTTCCAATTTAAACGGTATATTTAATTCATATTTTGAAGAGCCTTCTCGTGCTGTTTTATCTCAAATCATTAAAAATGTAATACATAAATAATAATAAAAAATATACTTTATTTTGATCTATCTTTTAAGTTTATTCTTATGTGTTTTCCACATATATGTTACTCATTGTATTTTCTATGCATAAATAAATTGTCTTTTTTTATGAATTATTATTTGTATATTTAAAAAAATTTGCATATGTGTTTTATAATGTCTAATAAGCAGCGCATAACATTCTCGTTATGTGTAATAATAGGAGTAGTATATACTACCTTGCATATTATTGCTGCTATGTGTTTATGTTAATGCATATATTATATTAAATTAAAATATAAGCATATAGTCACAAAAAATAAATAAATTGATATATTTTTTTTTTCAGCTACAAGATAAATCTATAAATGGGCCATTTTAATAAATATAAATTTAATAAAAGAAATGCAAAAAAACATTCAAAACATATACATGTAGCACAGAAAAAAGGGATGGTCGTTACTCCACCATTATTTCGTGTTCCTCATCTTCACTTTGGTTATCAATCCAATCCTATAAATAAGAACAATTCAAAATAGTATAAAATAGAATGGATATATTTTTTCAATAATAATAAATTGTGCATGATTTTTTGTATCGTATAAATGCGTATATGGAAGTACATATGTGCAAATATACGTATTAAACTCTTTTAATTTTTTTAAGAATTTTTTAATGTTTACGTGAAATGACTGCAAATTATTATTTAGCAAAACTGGCGGGAGATTATCATCTGCTATAAAAAAAATATAAAAAGTGTATAAAATAAATAATAAAAGAAATCACACTATTTATCATGGTGTATGGATATACAGTATTAATATCGTAATTACCTGCATTTTGAGGGTCGGATATGTTTCCATAAACATTTTGTATATGATGTTGTTTATTCTGAAAGAGAGGTTAAAGAGGAGTTATTTTAAAAATGAAATTTAAAAGTGTTATATATACATATGGCGTATTATGGATATATATAATACTTGAGGAGGAAGGCACTGGGCTTTTAAATCTTGTTTTCCATCGTAGAAATACACTTCCAGCTTTTTATCATTTAATTCGACATCCTTAAAATACTGATAAAAATAAAAGTGTATATGCACATTTTAATATTATACCATCGTAATTATAGAAAAATTTAAGCTTATTTTATTTGTGTTTTTTTTTCGGTTTTAAATCTGAATATAACATCAATTTTTGATAATTAAGTATCGAATTTTACCTCTATTATCATTTCAGCTTCTTCAATACCTTTAAATTTGACACATACAATTCCATGTGGGTGTTTCTTAAGTAGGGTATAAATAAAAATACATTCAATTTGAATTAGTATTATGTACATGCATGTATATAATATATGTGCACAAATATAAAACAGTTAATGAATTATAAATTATATGATATATTTTTGAATAATTTTGTATTTATAGTACTGGTATGGGGTAAACTTTGTGTACAGGGGCATATTTCTTGACTTCCTGTAAAATTTTTTATGTATAAAAATAAGATTACATTAATATTATCTATTAAAATGGGATGACATATGCACATTTTGTAGCTATTCTTAATATTACTGTTTCAATTAAATTTTTTATAAAATCATAGAATGGATCTCCTTCATCGTATTTCTGTTTTCGAACAAAAAAATATATAATTTGTATAAAATTGTACATACTTGTTTACTCATCTCACATATATATATGTATGGTTGTCTGTGTATACTTTATCATTGTATTATTTTATCTTAAAAGAGTTATTTTTTACAAGCATACATAAATACACATTCTATACAATTTCAAACTTTTATGAATCAGTAATTCTTTAAATAGAGAGTTTAAAATGGAAATATCTTTTGACATTTATCCTTACCAATGCATCTTCATAGGAAAATGCATTCCTAAAAATAACAATTTTTTTTTTTGATCCAGTATAAACTTCTCCCCAGTTTTGTAACCTGTATTGTTCATATTTCGCTGCTTGTATTTTTTTTTTTTTAATTAATATTTCTTCTTTTGATATTTTATGATGTTCTATTTTTTTATTAAATTGTGCTTTTTCTACATTTATCACGCAATTTTGTCTAAAATGGAATTTATCAAAATATTTAATTGCAATATCAACACTTTGCGTGTATACATAAGTAACTAGTGCATCACCTTTTACATTATTATTTTCATCATAATATATTTTTATTTTTGGTTTTGTAGTTTCAGAATCGATTTTTATAATTCCAGCTTTTTTAAAAACGTTATTTATTTCTTCTTGTGTTACATCTTTAGGAAGACCAGAAATATATACAGAGCTATTTTTTATTTTTCTTTCACATATTCCTTCTTCAATTTTTTTTTTTTTCCTTTCTAAATATTTTTTTTTTTTATTTCTCTTTTTTATTTTTTCCAAGTCTGCCTGATTTGCTTCGTTTTCGTTAGTTAGATTGGTAGCTGGATTGTTATTATAACTTAGATTATTATTATAGGTATCATTATTTTCATTAAGATTATCCGTACTATATTGTATATCTTTTTGGTGAGAATTATTTTCGTTAGATTGATTAACATGATTTTGTGTTTGATCTGAATTAGTATTGCTATTATTTAATTGTTTGTTTAAAAGATCTTTGTTTGAAATGTCTTTTTCAGTATTGTAACTAGAGGCTGTGTTAACAGTATTTGTCGTATTTGATTGTGTTGTTTGAAAGTGTTTTACTAAAGTTTCATCATTATATACATATTTCCAATTACTCTCACCCTTTTTAAATATTGTTGTCATCATATTAATTCTCTTTGTATTCCATAAATTTATTATTTGATCTAAATTATAAGGCCCATAAGAGTTATTACAAACATAAATTACCCATTCATCTTGTTCTTCTTTTTTTTGTTCTGTATTTAGTTCGTTAAAAGGGGCTGAATTAGTAGCTCCGTTTTTTTCTTCTTCTGTGGACTCAAAATTCATAGACTCTGCTTCATCTCTTTCTTTATCCATATTTTTTTATTTATATTTTTAACAAATACATTTTTAATTTAAAATTTAATATTTCTGACATTTATATTATGTATATATATATGCATCTCTTGATAGTTTGGGTAATTTTTATTTCGCCTTTATATTGCTATTTTTTTTTAAAAAAAAATTCCCTGTGTGAAACGCCTCAAATTAGTATTGTATTTTAAATAGAAAATAATACATTTCATTTTTTTTTAAATATGAAAAAAATTTCGACATAAAATAGTTTAATTAATTTAGTACAGTTTAGCTCAATATGTTATAATTTATTGTAGCATGTTTAGTTTGGTTTGACATAGTTAAATTAGTTTAAATTTCCTAAATCGCCATAATTTATCCTGATATAATTAATAATATATTTTTTTTTTTTTAAATAATTGGAATAAAAAAAAGTAAGAATTCAAACCAGAGAAAAGAGAGTTTTTTTAAACCACGTTTTTGGATTTTTAGAAGATATATATAAATATATAATTTTTAAAAAAGTAATATTAATTATAACTTTATGAATAGAGATTGAAGAACATCAAACCATCATATAGAAGAACTGGAATAAACATAATTATATAAAAAGTAATAGAAAAAAAATAAAAAATATATGTACATGTAATATTTATATGAATACAAAAACAGTTTGGGTTTAGCAGTAAATGTGGGATGGTATTGAAGTCGTATAAATTTGTTGAGGCATTCTATATATGATACATGCATATATAAGCAAATATCGAGGTGTGTTTCATGCTCTGCTTAACATTTGCTTAAAGATTGATAGTATGAAATAGTTGCAAATTCTATATTTAAAAAGAAGTATAGAGAGAAATACCTTAACTGTTAATAAAATAAACCACACACATATGCATTGTAAAGAGACAAGAAAATACAAAACCCATTAAACTATTTTATTGATTGACATTTTAAATATACCATTATCATATTATGTTATATGCATGAATATTAATAGATAGTATTTTAAAAATATATTTTGAACTTTAAATATTTTTTTTATTACAGTGGTATATGCAATATCATGGAATGATTTTATCCAAGCAACAAGGAAAATTATTTCGGATTCTCCAAATAAAGTATTATATTTACATATATGTGAAAAAATATACTTGCAAAATTAAATCTACGAATGTATACTTATTTATACTTTTGTTTTTTTCAAATTTTAGACAAGATATGTTATAAAATTACATAAACCAACTGATGAAATTATATTAAAGGTCACGGATAATAATAATGTAAGACTTTTTTCAAGCCATAAAAAAAATGATTATATATTATATAAATCGATATTATACATAATAATTCTGTATAATTATGTGTGCATATTGATTTCCCTCCTTTTTAAGCTCTCATATACATGTATTTTTTTTTTGTGATATTCCAAAATTTATATAGACCATAATGTATAGGTTAAGTAAAAATGGAAACATGAAAAGAATTGAAGAATTTAATTCCCTTTTCTTAACATGGGGGACCAGTGAAAATCCAAACGAGCCATTTCCCTTGAAAATGAGTAGTATGAGACAATAAAATACATATCGATGGTTTACACATTATATGATAAATATATGAAAATACATATAAAAATGTGAAAAAAATAATAATAGTAATAATATTTTCATTTCTTATTTATTTTTGAAAATACAGATAAGGGAGCTACTGAACAAAAAATGAAAAAGGTTAAGTAGAAAAAGAGGAAGCAAAGATGTATTTCGTACCCTTACTGGGGAATTTATAAATTTTATTGTATAGTCAGAAAAAAATGAAAGTTATTTTAAGAATATATATTTTTCTTTTTTTCATTTTTATATAAATTGAGTTTATAACTTTATTTATTTGTTTCTCCCTTTTTTTCATTTATCAATACTTTTTTTTGTGTGTAATGGAAAATTTGAATATTATTAAAGTAAATGAAAAATATTCTTTTTGCAAATGCAAATATATATATATATACAATTTTTTTTTTATTTCCCACTATATTATTTTTTTTACATTTTAAATTAAAGCTTACATCATATTTTTTACTTAAAATTAGCATACTGAAAAATAGCCTTATATGTGTATTAAGCGCAATAAAATTAGGATAATTATTAAATAAAAAAATGAAATACTTTAATTTAATGCAATTTAAGAAAAAGAATATACAAACATAAATAGATATTATTAATAAATAGCCTGAAAATAAGGCAAACAAGAGTGTGAACAAGTCGATTGCATTAAAATACATATGAGGAAAAAATAAAAAACATATGTTTATAATGTAACTAATTAAACGCTAAAATATTTTTACAAAAGCGATCATATTTGACTTTTTATTTTTATTCACATTTTCATTAAGTTTCATATTATTTTGTTAAATATATGTTAAAGAATAATCAATATATTGTTTCATTCGTTTTACATTTCACACATGTTAATCATGTGTAAATATTTGAAATACATTTATTTTTATAATAAGCATATATAGAGAAAATTTGTATTTTTAAAATAATTACAGTCTATCTTATCAAGAATACTGATTTTTTATGTCAAATTTTGTTAAATATGTATTTTTTTTTCACACATTAGTTAATATATATATTCATAGCATACGTTAACTTTTTTGGTTATATTATGCCTCTATAAAATATAACGTATTTTTTTTGGTATTTTAAAATTGTAACCAAAAGAAAAGTTTAAAAGGATAATAATAATATTAAAAAAATGGGTGATACAGAAGCATGATCAAAATCCACTTCCCCAAAAAAAAGAAGAAAAAATAAAATATATAAATAGAACATGTTAAAAAATATATATATATTAGTCATGTGATATTTTGTTTTATATTATTAAAAGAAAATAAAAGTTAAATTCTTTTAAATGTGTTGGGAATATACCAGCAGACAATAAAAAAAAATATAATATAAAGTAAAATAGTTTGACAACTGTTAAATAAAAAGCGCTCACACATGTGTGCTAAGCATACAGAATAATTCGAATAGTTCGTGGTTAGATAAAGAATTAAAATGTCTGACGACAAAAATGAAAGTGGGGCGTATATTAATAATCCAGAATTTCCTTATAAAAATTTGAACATTGATAAAATCGAAAAAATTCGAAGAACAGGAAGTTTAAATACTCAAAGTTCTAGTGAAAAAAAACAAAATAATGATGATACAAATAATAATGGGAGTGTTCCTAAGCAATCCGGTTTACGTAGCTTGGGAAACACATTAAGTAAAAAATTAAGTATGTCCAAAAATTTTATTGAAAGAAATATAGAAAAAATAGCTATTTTGAGTAAAAAAAATGATAAGAATGCACAAAAAAATAAAACAAATAACAGAAATAATACTGCAAATTTCGAAACTCAAAAGGATTGGAAAAAAGACACGAAGGATATAAAAAATAATAGTTTAAATAGCGGAATGTTAAAGAACAAAAATGCAAGCAATTCTACTGGAACCAGTAAAGCTAGTACTGCACAAATTGGTGACAATATAATTGCTAGTAATAATAGAAATAATAATAATCAAAATAATTCATCTCATCGAAATACCAATCTAAGTGATATGAATAAAAATGAAAATGTTTTAAACAAAGGTCAGAATAAAAACATAGAAAATGACATAGTAAAAATTAATAATTTTCATAACAACACATTTTATAACACCAATTTAATGGAAGTGAAGAATTATGAGATTTCCAAAAAATCTCAGAAAACAAGTGACAAATGTTCAAAAGAATATTCTTACTATGATTTTGAAAGACCTAAAAATATAGTAAAAAATTTTAACCCAAATTATGAGGATAATGATAATAACATTTTTCATAAAAAACAAAAGGCAGTTTTAAATGAAGAGACAACAAATAAAAATTACAAAAATAAAATAATGAATAATATGATGGGAAAAGAAGGGGATGAAGATCAAAGGAAAACTACTCTATCACTTTTAAAACAAAGTGGGAGTAATGATATACCAAAGTTCAGCACCAGTGGTCGAACAAGTTCTCAAAATGATTTTCGAGAAAATAATGACGCAGGAAAAGGCAAGCATAGCAGTATACGTATTAGTGATAATACTGATATAAATGGAGAAACTAGTGTATATTACAAAAGTAAGGGAGGCTCTCTATATCAAAATATGGACCAAGAGGAAATGATAATTAAAATGAAAGAAAACTTAAAATTAACTGGATCAAATGAGTCGTTTCCGATGAAAAACATAGTACGTACAAAAAGTGAGCAAGATAAACTGAAAATATATTCTGGATTAGTAAAAAAGGAAAGGAACACATATAATGAAAAATATAGTATATATAATATGGATACTAGAAGTAGTAATCGAAATACCGATTATGGTTCATATAATATATCTATTTATGAAAATAAAGGCAGAAGTACTACGAAAAATGAGAATATATATGGAAAAGATAGTCGCACTGATTCGATTTATTCCAATATAGGAAAAGTAAAAAGTGAAAGATGTGATGATCATGAGGAAGAAAAAAGAAGAAATGATTATGAGATTAATCAAAGAAATCATAACAATCAAAAAGATAACAACACCGATAATGAAAAAATAAGCTTAAATATCCCAATGTCTCATAATGATAGCAATACATATAGTAGTATAATAATTCGAAAAAAAAAAACATCAAGCGTCGAAAACCCAATAAATTTAGATGACTCATTTGTAGATAATCTAACTAATTATAGCTCAAATAATAATAAGGAATATGAATTAGAAAACGGAAATAAAAAAAAAGACGGACCCAAGAATATTAGAAGTATTAGCAATATGGGGTCTGAATTTTATAGTGAGAAAAGTAAACATATTGAAAATTTTCGAGAGAGTAAAGTTAAAAAAGAAAAACCTTATTTTTATAATACAGATAATCAAAAAGATAATTTTCAAGGACTGGAGAAAAATAGTGATAATGGTGATGTTGTAGCTATTTCAGATAATGAAATGGAACGAAATTCGCATTTTAAAAGAGCTGGTGATAGGACACGTGGTAATGAGATCGACAGAAAAAAATATTCAGAAAATATAAATGAAAAAATAAGTTATAATAATATTGAAAGTAATTCTACAGCTCCGAAATATGGAGACAAAAGTAATGAACATACTTCATATGAACATGAAAAAGTATGTGAAGACCAAACGAAAGAAAGATATAAAAATATTGAAGATATTAATATACATAATGTTTCAAAATTGTTAAATTTTTCTAATATGTCATCAAATAAAAAACCCAAAATAAATGATGGTAATTTATCTAATGATAAAGGGAAAGTATTTTATGAGGATCTATCAAAATATAATGAAACACCAAATGACCATAACAATAAGGCAAAATACATAAAGACGGAAATAAAAGAGGACCAAGAAAATAACAATAATGATTATGATGATGATTATTTAAATTCTAATTACTATGCCGTTTCAAGTTCACGAAAAGCTGACCCTGGTTTTTCTGATGCTTGTGTCACGCCATCATGTGAGAACAATTTTGAAGGGGAGCTTCAAAATGATAAAATGGAAAAAGATTATAAAAATAAGGAAGAAAAAACCAGAATTATCGAAAAAATAAACGAAGCTAATGATGAAAATGATCGAGAAAATCATGATGAGGATCGTGTTTCGAATAACCCAGAAAAGAATAATTATTATAAATTAGAAATTAACACGAATGAATTAAACAATAAAAACGAAGGTAATAGTAATTTTTTGCATAGTTCTAATGATTCTTATAACCCGAATATGGCAAATATATACAGCAGAATATCAAATGATGCAAACACTAAAAAAAACAACAAACTTGTAAACAAAAATTTGATAATGAAGGAATTGTTTGGATCTAATTATGAATCAAGTTTGAAAAATAATCTTAACGAGTCTAGCAACATTTTGAATGAAAGTAGTTGTGCAGGATGGAGTGAGGAAGGGAAAGCATTAGAAGGAGAAAATCACGATACTGCAGAAAAAAAAGTGGTAGAAGACGAAGATACACAAATATATGCATTAGAAGGGGAAAATGAAATAAATAAAGGAGTCGAAGATAAAAGAGATGAAAATGAGAAAGAAGAAAATAAAATAACTAGAAAAGAAGGGCATCAAATGCATGAATATATAGAAGAAATAAATGACGAAAACGATAATAAATATGGGGGATCTTTAAACAATGATAAATCTATTATAAATGAATCTGAAGAAATGGAAAATAGATTTCATTTAAAAAAAAATGGGAACAATATTAAGGATATGTTTGATATGGGATTAGAAAATGATGAAGATTCATTACTTAAAAGATACGAAGAAAATGCTTCACCTCGTATTTTATCTAAACCAAATTTTAATAATAGAACTAGTGAAAGTAGCTATTATAAAAGTGATATAATGAATCAAAGCAAAAAAATGTCTTTAAATTCGAGAAGTGGTATTTCTTTTATGGGAAAAGAAAGGATAGATGAAATTAGCTATTGTGAAAATGGGCAAAGGGAAAATTTTCAAGACAGCTCAAATAAATATAATATGAATAAAGAATATATATCGAACAAAGGATCTCATGATATTACCAAAAGTTCAATCGAAATGGAAGCGTATAGAAATATGTCAAACAATTGTAATGATGAAAATGGAGAATATACAGATAACTTTGGTACGGATGGAGATGCAGACCAATTTTATGATGTGGAAACAGAAAAAGAGAATATTTCAAAAAGGGTTCAAAATAATATAATTGATCGACGAAATGTATTGAGCAATCAAATCGTTAGAAGATCCGAAGGCCAAGGCCATAATGAAGAAATATTAAAACACGATGAAAAAAATTCAACAAATTATACATATAGTGACTATATAAAAAGAGGAGGAAATCATTATTATAAACTTTTTGAGAGAAATAAAGTTAACAATTATGAAGAAAAAACAGAAAATGAAAGGGTAAACGACAGAACTGACTTTAATGAAAATGAAAACAATAAAACGAATAATTTACATGGAAAAAGTAAGTTGTCTAAATATATAGATAATAAGTTTTTGATATATAAAAACAATCTATTTAATAACACAAATGAATCTAATTTGGAAAGAGATATGATGTACAGAAGTGGAGATAAAAACGGAAACATTAATGAGGACTATGTAGATGACGAAAAAAAGCATTTAATAGATTATCCTAGTAACAATTCTAGTTATATTATGGAAAAAAGAAAATCCACAGATAACACTGGAACCCTTTTAAATAGAGATAATCTAGAGAACCAAAATAAAATGATGCAAAATTTTGATATGAAAAGCAGCATAAGCGATGATTATTATTTGGATTATATTAAACGCCAAGGATATAATGAAAAGAATCGAATCGAATGTGATAATGGAGAGAGAAGCTGTGATGAAAAATATATGGAACATAATAATAATGTAGATGAAAAAGATAAGATGCATA
This sequence comes from Plasmodium vinckei vinckei, assembly GCF_900681995.1. NCBI lineage: Eukaryota > Apicomplexa > Aconoidasida > Haemosporida > Plasmodiidae > Plasmodium > Plasmodium vinckei. The sequence continues at coordinate 463,301 of NC_051294.1, forward strand.
TGAATAACAAAAAAAAGCGAAAAAGTAACCATGAAGAAAGAATTTTAACATATAATACTAAGAATAGAATAGAATACGATAACCATAGTAACAGTGGGGATTTTTTTGATGGTATGGAGAGATGTGAAAAAAAAAAAAAAAAATCAATGTCAAATAATGCAGAAAATATTAACAGTATCAATGATGATAATAGTGTGAACATGATGGAAAATTTGAACAGTCTTGAAAATATGAGCAACACAAACAATCTAAACAGTATGGAGAATATGAGCAATCCGAATAATCTAAATAGTCTAGAAAATATGAGTAATCCGAACAATTTAAACAGTATGAACAATTTAAATAGCAGCCTATCTTACAGGCGCAGCGAATGCTCAAAGGTGGAATTTTACTCAAGTATCAATGAAACGCGAACCAGCAGTCAAACAATAGTTTCTAAAAGGAGCAAATATGCTTTAAAACAATCAAATGCATCTTCTATGTTAGACGAAATTCCAACATTATTTAATTTTGTTAATTGCTGTTCTATTATATTAGGATCTGAAATTATATATGTTACAGATGAAACATATGGAAAATGTGAAAACATTTTAAAAGATAAACCATTTCATTCAAATGTGGAAAGAGGGTATTATGAATTTTGTTCTAATGATTTATATAATGTTTTGGATGATAAATTAAAAAGCAACGTGGGAAAAGGGAATGCTCATGGAAATCCCAAGACTGGCGAAAAAGAAAAAAAAAATAGCCATTCGTATTATAATGCATCTCAAAAATGTGATGATTATAACTTTGATGAAAAAAGCGATTTTAGTATTGGGAAAAATGAAGAAAGCAATGAATTTAGTCAATTTGAAGAAGTTCCAAAATCCAGAGAATGCCCAGGATGGTTAACCAAAAGAAGGATAAAGAAATATTTCGACTTTTGCATTGTGAAATTGTGCAAGCCCACTTTAATTAAAGGCATAGACATCGATACAAATAATTTTTTAGGAAATTATGCTCCATATGTTTCTATAGAAGGGGCATATATTGAGGATGATGATTTGATGAGTTCTGAAGCATTTTCGAAGTATGTGGAGAAAATAAAAATAGAAAATAAAATAAAAAGAGATAAAAGAAGAGCTAATGGAATACGACGAAATACCTCCAACGATGCTAAAAACGGTAGTTGTGATGATGATACTTTTTCGTATTATAAAGAGAAAGAAAAGAATGGAATAAATGATATGTCAATGGATAGAAATAACCCATTCAGTGATGGAGAAGGAAAACGAGAACGTCGCCAGGATGTGAAACATAAGAAAAGAAGCTTAAGTAATGAAAGAGGTAGCCGTTGGTCAGATAAAGGATCAGAGAATAATTTATCTAGATCAAAGGAAGAAATAGAAATAATGATAAATGGGAAAAGATATTTTCAAAGAAATAAATATTTTTATGAACCCATATTAATTGATCCTACTGATAAGTCAAGTGAAGAATATGAAAATTATGTAGAAATAATAAAATATAATGAAAGTTTAAAACAATTAAATGATGGTAACATGAAGCCTACATCTTTTGTAGCCAATGGAAATGAGTATAGATGTATAGAAAATAAATTGTACACATTAATAGATGTCACTCGGGAAATAGCTAGTAAATACCCAGATATACATAACAAAGCATTGGTAAAAAAAGTGTCGAATAACGCCCAAAATACTAACGAATTAAATGGAGAGTATTCTAGTGAATCAGTTCATAAATGTGTTGATCAAGCAAGTAATGATTTTTATAAAGGAAAAATCGAAGATAGTGATGATGATGAACTTTACAATGATATATTAGATGGGTATAGCTGTAATACACTTTATTTAGACAATGATTATTCAGTAGAAAAAAGGATATATAATACATTACATAAAAAATATCAATGGGTATCAATATTAGAAGATGAAAGAATGAATCCAGGATTTAAAAATTATAATCATAATTGTTTTAATATAAATACATGCAATAAAATATTTACACATTTAATAGTATGTTTATTACCTGATGGCGGAATAAATAAATTGAGAGTATATGGCGAAATAAAAATAAGTAAAAATGTAAAACAAAAAAATTATAAAAAAATAATAAATGTTTCAAATATACTTGATGGGTCTAATGTTGTATATACTACTGACGAATTTTATGGAAAATCTGATAATATATTAATAGATCAAAATTCAAAATATGTAATGGGATGGCAAACAAGAAGACTAATAAATAGGCCTTTAAGATATGTTGATAATTTACAACTAAATAATATATCATCAATTTTTTATAATAATAATTATTGTATAATAAAATTAAGTTATATTGCTAACGTTAAATATATAGAAATTAATACAATTTTTTATGAGTATAATTTTCCTTTATGTGTTTCTATAGATCATTGTTATATTAGTGATATTCATGGTGAAGAAAAATCAAAACAGATGAAATATTTTAGTGATAATATACACAATATTGAATGGAAAGAATTGCTACCTTTATCATATATTAAAGGAAATCATATAAATTATTTTACGATTAATCCAGCAGATTTTAATGATGAATCTTCCAATTTATTACCTTCTTCTCATTTACGACTTAATATATACCCAGATGGAGGTATAAATACAATTAAGGTATTTGGAACAGTTCTGGAAGTTTAGTGTAACATAAGAAGAACAACGAACGGAATGGTACATATACCTATTTATGCGTATCTGCTTTTATCCCAATACATTTTTATTTTACATGTACAAATATGCACTTATATAATATGCAAGATTTTTCTTTCCTATCCCCATATATGAATATGACTGAATGAGCTCATAATGTATTTTGTTTGAGGGCACGCACTTGTAATTTGATAAACGGGTCTAACGAATCCCTTTTCGTTTTCGTTTCATTTTTTTTGAATTTTTTTCATGAATGAGAAATGGATTTGTTTCCAATTTGCGCTACGTTATGATGGGCCTATACATATGTATATGTTCCCCCATATGTATGGCTTTTTTTTTAAACTTTGATGCGCAATTGTTTTCTATTTTTCATTCTACACAATATAATTCTGTTGTATTTTGTTGTACATACTTTTTTCTTTCGTTTTATTTTTTTTTATTCTCATATTCTTGGTAGTTATCGCATATTGTGATAAAACATATTTTTAAAAATTTAGTAACAAACACATTTGTTAATTTAAAATAGAAGCAAGCTGTGCATTATTGGAAGTATGTTTTAATATGCCCATAAACAAGTGGAGGTAAATAAAAACAAATAGGCAACATTTTTCGAAAATATAGAAAAAGCTAAACAGATAAATGATTATATTTTTGAACATAGATTCCCTTAAAGTTCATTTATTTTTTAATTTTTTTGGTTAATTCTATTATTATCCTTTGCATATAAGAATAATTTATTATTGCTAAAGAGAGGGGGAAATATTATGAAAAATAAATTTATGTATCTTAAGTTCAATCATAGTAAATACCTTTGCATCTGTTTGTATTTTTTTTCTATCATTTTATGTTTTAAATGGAAAAAGATGATACTAAAAAAAAATGATATTAATAAAAAGTATTTGAAATGATAGAATGTTTCGTTCCTTTTTTATTTTTATGCTTGTATATATTGATTTATTCATGATATGTTTTATAGATAACAAGGGAGCGAAAAAAAAATTTCATATAATATTTTTTAACATATTTATTTTGAATATTCATATGCGTTGGTTTTAGCGCATTATTTATGAAATAAGTAATGAATCTATATGAATGTTAGATTGAAAAAAAATATATAAAGAGGGAACAAAATCGGGCAGACTTTATCATCCCTTAAGAATTTGATTTTGTTTAGTATTATTACATGAGTTTACTTTGGATAACATCGTGAAGAAAAATGAAAAAAATAATACTTTTAATTTTCCCCATTTTATTAAATGTTTATTTATGTTTTAAAAATTTAGCACATAATAAGCCATTAAAATTTGTATCCAAAAGATGGAACTTCAATAGCCGATTTTCGCACAAATTAGGGGAATCAAAAAGTATAGACTTGGCAAATGATATTAAAGAAAATGACTTAATTCCAAATGTAAAAGTTATGGTAAAGAAAAAAACTCGAACTGAGATTAAACCTATTTGTTTTATACATTAATTTTGTTGAATTATCGAATTTGTTCTGAACAATTTCATTATGTAAAAAATGTATAGAAATATCAATAGAATTTTAATAATATTGTAGAAATTATATACATCCAATATTTTTTTTTAATAGGTTGATGCTGGGAACATTGGATATGCTAACAGTTTTGGAGAAGAGGAAAAGAATAGCCCTGATGATAAATCCCCTTTCAAATCGATTGATACCCATGAACTATTTAAAAGTAAAAGAATTTTACTGATAAGTTTGCCAGGCGCTTTTACGCCTCTATGCACATCAAAAATGATTCCAGAGTATGAGAAAGAATATGATAATTTTATTAGAGAAAACAAATTTGATGATATATATTGTATAACTAATAATGATATATATGTATTAAAAAGTTGGTTTAAAGATATGGGTATAAAGAAGATAAAATATATAAGTGATGGTAATAGTTCATTTACTGAAAGCATGAATATGCTTGTAGATAAATCGAATTATTTTATGGGAATGAGACCATGGAGATATGTTGCCATAGTTGAAAATAATATATTAATTAAAATTTTTCAAGAAAATGAGAAGCAGCATAATATCCAAACAGATCCATATGATATATCATCTGCTAATCATGTTAAAGAATTTTTAAAGCATAATAAAATTTGATTTTATTAAATATGTAAACAAGTTAATCAATATTATGAAAAAAATATTTTTCATATCCCTTTTTTGTAAATTTTTTTTTTTTGAGAATATATTTTTCTCTTGTAATACACACAAAAGGTGTGCTCACATTTGTCTTTTACCTTCATTTGAATATTTACAAATACTTTTTACGTAATTTTTACACAGTTTTATATATTTTTATTAAACTTATTAAACTTTGCTTTATTTGTTCATTTTATTAAATTCTGGATAGCATGCACAATGTGCATTTATTTTTTATTTTACTCCCAAATCACGGTCAATGACTTTTTAATTGGATTGATCTTATTTATTTCATTTCAATTCCTTTATATTTTTAAAGGTTGATATATGCAGGTTATAAATATGAGTTTAGTTAAGTATGCGGTGTGCTTGCCATAAGGCGAATGGCACATTTCAAGAATTTTATAAATTCGTTTGGAAATTAAAAAATATATAACAAATGTATGAAAATAAAATAATAAATGTATAAATAAACAAATAAAATTGATAAGACTATAAAAATTGTATAAGTAAACAAGTGTTGAATCGTTGAACGCGCCATTCAAATGAGGCTTAGTTTGACACATTTATGCATTCATGTGATGTTCAGGATGAAGTAAGTTTTAAATTTTCTAAACCCAAACAGTTGTTATGAACAATTCTATTGAATATATCCTCATCATCATTAACATTTTTCAATGTTTCAATATTATTGTTTTGGACTTGTAATTCATCTTCTATCTTTTTTATTTCTTTTGTTCTAACTTTATCTATAATAATAATATTATAATTATCATTTTCTTCGAGATATAAATTTATATCATGATCAAATGAGTGTTTTCTTAAATCGTAAGCATTGACATAATCTCCTGGAAGTAAATGTCTTGCATTACATGCTTTTGTTAATATAGTAGATCCATTAGACTCGTCATATAACTCAACAAATGCATATGAAAGTTTTTCTAATTTTACTTTTCTTGTAGATGATTTACAGCTTTTTGTACCAGCTAAACTACTTTGGCAAATGCTCATATTGTATGCCTGATCATCCGAAGATGCATATTCAATTACTTTATGCAATTCGCTATAATTTGGTTCCGAATCTTCAATGCCTTTTGTTTTTCGTTTAAGTTTGTTTATATTTTCATTAAAACCATCATTGGTGAATTCTTCCATATCGCTACTATCATTATTGTCTCGATTGCGGCGTTTCTTTTTGTGCTTTTTGATATTGTTTTCTTTTTTAGTATTTGTTTTTTTAGAATTTTCTTCAGAGCTAATATGTTCGACGTTTAATACTAAAAAGGATTTTGCATCACTCTTATTGAGTAGTGATAAGAATGGGTATTTATTATATCTTTCTTGTGAGATATATACATTATTTGTTGTTCCAAATGGATCAACTAATATGATATAAATAGATACGTGCACACATAGATAGAATGTACTTTTAATTCCATATTTGATAGCAAAATTTTTGGGAAAAAATATAAGATCATGTTTACAAATAGGGCATATATCAATAGAAAATGTATATATATAATTATAAGTATTATTATTTGCATCATGATTTATTAAATGTTTTGAATTTTTACATTTTGCCATAGTTTTACTTAAAATAAAATCACAAAATTTTAAGCCATCTGTTCTTGATAAGAAATGGAAATCTAAACCATCAGGATTTGAAACAATATTAATTATATTTTCATTCATTTGAGATTTTAATAGTAAGCTTTCTAAAAACAATAATGTTTTTTTATGATCTACTTTTTGCCTGACTGATACGCATGTATTATATGTATAGGGTGTATATTTTTTTTTGCAATCATCACATTGTGTATATTTAATAACATAATGTAATATAAATTCCATTTCACTAACAAAATTATTTATTAGTTCTTCTTGAACAGTTAAGTGTATTTTAATTCTTTTACTATGAGGTTCTGTATATAAAAATTTCGAATCTAAAATTTTTAATTTTTTTAATTTTGGTACTTTTTTCAAGCATAAGGCTAATAATTCTTTACTCTCTAATTCGCACAATACCCACTTATTATGCAAATACCTTTTACATTCTCTGCAATAGTAAATTAGATAAGTATCTTTGTTTATATTCATACTATTGTTTTCAATACTTTGCAATAAACAATTATTACACATTTTCGAATTATTTGACATTATATTATCTCCACAAAGGATACACTGGACTATTCGACGACTCGTTTGTTCGATTTTGTTTGAAAAATCTTTATCTTGATAATTCGTTGATGGATTAATTATATTTTGTTCTTCGTTTTTGATTTGATGCAATTGGATAGAAGTCTCAACATGATTTGTGTGACTTTGTTTGTTTTGCTGGAGTGTGTTCAGCATATCTACAAATGATGATGACTTGTAGTTTTTTAGACTTTCATTATATGAATGTTCAAAATTAATTCGTTCATTATTGCTTGTTTCCTCATCTGCGGATTTACTTTGGTCACCCCATTGTCCATCAGCATCAGTTCCTTCATTAGTACTACTATCGCTATCTTTATAAATACCCCCATTTTTTAAACTATTTATTTGTCCGTTTACCGATAGTATACTTTTTATTTCCTTCACATTAAGACATTTTGAAATTTTTATTTTTTGATCATTTTCTTCATATTCTCTTTTATCATATATTTCGTAAGGAGAATCCTTTTTGCAATCTTTATAATCATACATTATATCAGCTTTTGGTTTATCATATGTTAAAGGAACCTTTTCTTTTTCATTACTGTTATTAGATATAGTGGCATATTTAAATGAGTTGATATTATCTTTGAATTCGATTTTTTTTTCAGGACTGCTTTCAAAACCATTAGTATTATTTTTTTGGAATACTTTCGATAGGAAATTATTGCCGGAAAGATCCTCTTCCTTTACATTTCCGTCGAGAAGAAAACTCACCATTTTAACAGTTTTTTTTTTTATTGATGTTTCTTTCATTTCTTCTACCTTTTCTACTTCTTTTACTTCTTTATTACATTCGTCCGTATTATTCGTTTCGACACTATTACCATTTTTGAGAAAATCTTCTTCTTTTTTTATTTGGGCCATTTTTGCGAATGTAGAGGTGTTGAAAGGGACATAGGATATGTATATATATGAATATTTACGTATGTATATATATACAGAGTGGCGATTCTGCCAACAAATAATGCCTTGTATTTTACAGATTATCTCAACAGTTATGAGAAAATATACATTTTTTTATAAGGCTTTGTTTTGTTTGTAAAGTAAAAATTGATTGTTGTTTTTTCCCTTAAATATATTTTATACCTTTTATGTTTTTTTTTGATGTAGCGTATTTTATAATTTATAACATATTTGTTTGGTTCTTTAAATTTGATGAATTTCTTGCTTAATTCGTACTATTTTCATTAACAACTTTAAATCAAAAAAAATGCATATATAAAATATAAAAAAATATGTTTTATTTTTTTCCAATCATTTATATATATTTTTATTTTTTTACGGTATAAATATTTTCAATATTATACAGTATATATTTTTAGTATGCTAAATTGATTGAAATATTTATAAATTTTATTTAAAATTCAGTTATTTTTACCATTTTTTACTCATACAATCATTTGTATATATTATATAATTCTAAAAAAAATTCCCCATTAAAATATATAGTTTTTGTCGGTTTTTTTCCAATTGTGATTTTGATCTTACTATATAAAATATGTATACATATGCATAATTCACCATCAATATATTATGCATACATATATATATAATATTAATGAACATTACGCGTATTTTTTAAGCCTACATAATAATTCCTGCAAAAACATGAAATTCCCCATAAATAAAATTCATTTTTTATAACAATTAATTTGGATTTTATTTTTTTTTATACTTTATAATTATTTCTACATTTTGAAGTCTCATAACCGTTTTATTTTTTTTATGAGAATTTCCCAAATTTGGTAGATCAATTTACTCAGAAAAAAAACTTATTGGGATTTTAGCAGGTTTATAGATTTGTGATGTTATTATTTTAATTCATATTATTGTTATTTTTATTTTTTGGATATATTACCCCATATTTTTCACTATTTAAATAATTACGTAATTTTGTTTAAACTGATAAATTTTAAGATTTTGGTAATGTATGCAGTAAAATTTGTATTAATGGCAATAATTTTATAATGTGAATAAAAGAAAGAACTGAATTAATTTTCTGACACATTTTAACATAAATATTTTAAAAACAACTCGTATGTATATGCATGTAATGGTAAAATTGACCAAGTAATGCTAATTATATATTATATAAAATAAGATCAAATATAATGGATGAACAAAATGATATAAATGATGAAACTGAATATATAAAGGAGACAAATGTAGAAGTAGAGGATGAAATGGAAAAAGAAGATGAATCTTCCAATGATTTGACTTTAGAGAAAAAAAGGAAAGACCACGCAAGCAACGATGATTTACCAGAACCAAAGAAAATGTCCTTAATCGAGGAAGGGGAAGATGAGGAAGAGGAAGGTGAAGAGGAAGATGAAGAGGAAGAGGAAGATGAAGAGGAAGAGGAAGATGAAGAGGAAGATGAAGAGGAAGAAGAAAATGAGGAGGAAGAAGAAGATGAGGAGGAAGAAAATAACGAAGAAGAAGACGAAGGAGAAGACCCATATCTACTAAAAGACGCAACATATATAAAAAAAAACAGATTATGGACAATGAGGCAAAAGGTCCTAATCGTAAGATCACCATTAAAAAAGAAAAACTGTCAATCATTTATTGACAATTTAAAACTATTATTACCTCATCATAAAATGGAGAGTAAATGGAGTAAAAAAGGGAAAAAATCAGATTTAAGTAATGTATGTTATAATAGTAATTGTACTAATTTAATATTTTTTGATATAAAAAGAAATCGTCATTGTTTATGGATATGTAAAAATAAGATTGGCCCATCATTATACTTTGAAATATTAGATTATATACCATTACACAGTTTATCATTCCCAGGAAATTGCTTATTATATTCTCGTCCACTTTTAATATTTAGCAAGCAATTTGATGAATTCGACCATTTAAAATTAATAAAAGAAATGTTTATACATATATTTGGAACACCTAAATATCATCCACTAAGTAAACCATTTTATGATCATTGTTATAATTTTTATTATATAAATGATTTAATATATTTTCGTCATTATCAAATTCTACCGACAACATTAGCTGACTCGAATAATATTAATAAGCAAAAACTAGTGGAGATAGGCCCACAATTTACATTACATATTATAAAAATTTTTGACAAATTTTTTAAAGGAGATATTATTTATGAAAATTTGAAATATAAAAATAGTGAAACACCAAAACAGAAAAAAATGAAACAAAATATTAAAAAAAAAATTACTAGTATTGAAAAAAAGAAATCATATATGAAGAGAGTTAAGCTCATTCACACCCCAATAAAAACAGACATCGATTTTTAACATATCAAATATGCGTTCATCGATCTGTACACGTGTGCTTGTATTTGTATTAATGACTCTGTAGAAACAGAGCATTTTATCTCATTTTATTTTTTATAGAAATTTTTTTATTTATTTTTTTTGAATTTATGCAAATATGTGTTGAACTATGTATGTAACATGTACAATATTTTTTCGTGTTTTTTGACACCATAAAAAAACTTGACTTTTTTTTAAAATAAAAATAATGATGTAATTTGGTTATACTTTTCTTTATCGCATAAATATAATTGTATTTATATATGCATTTTGCGTATTAAAAATAATCCTTATATATATACAACTTTTTATATTTGTAAACGTGGCTAGATAATAGGCATGCTATTAAAACAAATTTCAATTGCAACATAAAATTGATAAAAATCAAATTGCCAATTTAAAAAACGAAAAAAACATTATGCTATACGAAATATAGCGATCAATAGGAAAATACAAATAAAAAAATATTTATAATGTTAAAAAAAAAACGTAAAATAGATAAAATGATAATAGGATGGAACGTATTTTGTTCACAAAAATATTTATAGGAAACTCACTACAAAATATATAATTTTTTATATACGTCTGTGAGGTACGCTGCATTATTCAAATAAAAAAATATAAGGCTAAACTGGATAAAAAAATACAAATATTTCAATAGCATTGTATATAACATACATGCGCGTTTTCATTTTTCAAATTTTTCCTTTCGCTAAGCTTTTTATTTTATATTTTTTTATTAAAAATAGCGCTATTTTTTGTTATGTTTAAGAGAAATAATATAGTGATACAAAACAGAGCAATATTATATAAATTATATGCTTCTGAAATAATTTGCGTATAAAAATATTACTAGATAGAAAAGGAAAAAGATAAGAATATAAAAGATGAAAATTTAAATCATAAAAATGCATTATTTGAAACATTTTGCTTAGTGGTATAGCAAAATTGTGAATTATATGAATAAATATATACATACATATATTTATATAAATTCGTAAGCATATATATGTTTATTGATATATTTTGCTGCATTTGTCAAGTTATATACCAAGGAAAAAAATGTCCTTAGCTAGAGAAAAATATCTTAAGAGAAAAAGGGAGCTGCTCGAAAGCATAAACATAATTGACAGCAATTTAGAAGATAAAAAAGATGGTCGATCTAAGGAAAAAATTGGTGAAAACAAAAATGATTCACAAAAAGATAACAAACGAAAACATGAGGAAAGACAAAAATATTATGAAAATAACAAAAGAGATTATGAACAGAATAAGAGCATAAAAACGAATGAATCGGGTGGGAATAATAGTAAGAATTATGATAGTTTGAACAGAATAGAAAAAAATAAAACAAAACACAGTACTCACCATGATAGAAATGAAAATAATTCGTATAGCAACGCGAATCGAGACGATTCACCATTAAGTATTAGAGAAAATAAATACTCTCGTAATGATAATCTTGGAATGAAGCCACCGTCTAATATGAATAAAAATGATAATAGATTATCTACCCAGAATTATAGAGGGTCAAACAATGTTTCAGATGCTCAATTAGATGCAAGATATAAGGACCCATTAAAAGATATTCCAAATTTAAAAAACATCGAAATATACGATAGTTCGATTTTGTTATTATTTACGTGTAAAATTTTGCTAGAAATGAGCGAAATGGATGGAGGGAAGCCAAATAATGTGAAGAAAGTATCCATTACATCTGTGGAAATTTTGAGAGAAATAAAATCTAGAAACCGTAAAAATATAAAATTTTTAAAAATAAATATTTTAAATAATGTTTTAGTTCACTTGACCAAAAATAGAAGTAGCGAAAAACATGATTATGGAAAAAGGAGCGCATCAGATGTGGTGTGCGAAAAATATAAGGAAATAAAACTAGAAGGTTCGTGCATAGATATAGAAAACGTCGGAATAAATATTATTATAAAAACTGTATATATAAATAATATCAAAAAGCTGCTTCTTAGATATATGTACAAATTTAGCACTACTAATAATTCTATGATGAACCCCAATTTTTCAAAAAATATGGCTAGAATGGAAAAAGATGAAATATATAGATTAGGAAATAATTCAAATGAATACAATATTAATAATAGTAATATGGATGGTTATAATAACAACAATATGTTGGGGCAAAGGGAAGCCTCATATAATTCTTTAACTGCAGAAAATGATAATACTAAAAGTTTTGGAGCACAACAATATTTACCAGAACAATATCCAAATACAGGAAGCGAAATGATGCATATCAATAATAATATTATCAGTGGGAATGTACATATCGAAGGGGGAAGTAAAATAAACTACCTGGAAAATTTGCTAAATGAGCCTACGGCAAAAGAAAAAAAGATAAAAGAAGAAACAACAAACATTTTATCTATTTTAGAGGCACCAACAGTAATTGAAGAGTTGAGAATAAAGAAATTTCAAAAAAAAAATGATTCTGTAAAAATAATATGTCAACATTTGACAAGGAAAGCATGCCAAAAACATAATAAAGAATGTGATAAAATTCATTTTAAAAAAATAATATCCGAGCACACAGATATATCATTAGGTGATTGTTCTTATTTAGATACTTGCAGACATATTGAAACATGCAAATTTGTTCATTATTGTGTTGATAAGGAAGATAAAATGATAATGAATGAAAAGAGTGAGATGAATAAAGAACAAATTAGTAAAAAAAAAAGTAATTACAAAAATACAGAAAGTTTTTATACAATAAAATATGATGATAATCATACATATGAACCACAATGGATAAGATGCGATTTGCGAAATTTTGATTTAAGCATATTTAATCAATATGTTAGTGTAGTAATGGCAGATCCGCCATGGGATATACATATGGACTTACCTTATGGTACTATGACAGATAATGAAATGAAGCATTTGCCTGTACAACTAATACAAGATGAAGGAATGATATTTTTATGGGTTACAGGGAGAGCAATGGAATTAGCTCGAGAATGTTTACAAATATGGGGATATAAACGAGTAGAAGAAATACTGTGGGTTAAAACAAATCATTTACAAAGAATTATTAGAACCGGTAGAACAGGGCATTGGATAAATCATTCAAAAGAACATTGCTTAGTAGGAATAAAAGGAAATCCAGTGATTAATAGAAATATAGATTGCAATGTTATTGTATCTGAAGTCAGAGAAACATCTAGAAAACCTGATGAAATTTATAAATTAATAGAGAGAATGTGCCCCCAAAACTTAAAAATAGAGCTCTTTGGAAGGCCTCATAATGTTAGGCGTAATTGGATAACCCTAGGGAATCAGCTTAACGGTGTTGTGTTGCACCATCCTCAGGTAAAAGAACGATATAACAAGGTGGCACCAAAATTGAATATGCCTTTGTGTGAGTAACGAATGATTCATTAGTGGATAAATCAATACATACGTAGTGATGAAGTGATCCAATTCTACAATGTGTATGATTGCCCACATCCATACGTTATTTTTTTTTAAACAAAAGGTTAATTCAATTTTAACTGTACAATAATCCCTGTTTTATTATCACCATTACTATCACTACTTTCGTACATCCAACAATTCGTTATGTTGAAAAATATTTAAATTGTTGTAAAACTTGTTTATGTCGTTGTTTTTTACTATACCATTGCACTTACCATTCTCCGATTTTTGCCTCGATTTTTTTTTGTGTTATTATATATGTATATAAACGATTTTATTTATAAGGATAGAGCAAGGAGACACATATGTGAAAGTATGTATATGCACACACATGAATTTTTTCATATATAACTGTTATCTTGCCATTGTCATTAAATTTGTTATAATTAATTTTTTTTTACCAATTTTTCTTAACTAATTTTTTTAAAACATTAAATTTTGAATATATTTTTACAAAGTCATTCGAAAAACCTATAATATGTTGTAGTGTTCCCTGTGGCTATATGTACATACGTACAATGAATTATGTATATATTTTATATAATTTCAGAAAAACAATATTGTCAACACCTTTTCAAACTTTAAAATTTATAATGAATTATTCACTTATAAAAGTTTATTAAAATAATATAGGTTTAAATTTGTTTTTTATTTTTTCTATTTTTATACATTGAAAGAAATTCTTATTATATACATTGCTACAGTTCGTATCACAAATAGTCTATCAAATATTCGCTTATATTTTTTGCAGTTTATTTTTTTAGTTTTTTTAAAGGTGTATTTTTACACTTTGCGGATTAAAAAAATTTATATTTTTCTCAAATTTTAAGATATTATCAATAAGTTTTTCATACATTTAATGGTGAAAAAGGGAAAATATATTCATAGATCCTGAAAAAATAAATATAATACATCATGCAACATTGCTGAGGCCCTTTGGAAAATAGGGAATACATACTTTTATTTAAATCGTTATATGATGTAAAATAATAGTTTTTAATAACATATGTTTAATAAATTTTAACTATGTTTGGGAAATTTGGAAGAAAAAGGAATATATACATATAATTTCTTTCTTGCCATTTTAGGCTATTCACTATTTTTTTTGTATATAAGTGTAAAGAATAAATAAGATATCGCTGGTTAGCATGTTTGCGAATAGTATTGTTATTTTTTTAAATATTTTTTTTCGTTAATTATGTAAAAGTAAAATGAGAAAAATATGGACCCCTATAAGAAGATCAGAAGATCAAAAAATAGTAAAGAATAATTATAATGAAGAAGAAAAGGAAAATTTTGAAAAATCCTTACCTAAGGGTTTTATAGAAAATAATCGGAATAACAGAGTGCCGTATTTTGAAATAAAAGAATCAACAAGTAAGGTCTTAATTACATAACATGCTTTTTTTAAGCCAGTGTATATATATTATATAAAATGTAACTAAATCAGTATTTAAATGTTGAATCAATGTATATGAATCTCTATATCCATCGCGATATATATACTGCTGCCGAACACATTTTGGTTTACCTAACTAACTATTAAAAATATGTATGCTATATAAACCTTTGTAGTGATAGAACAAAAGGAAAAGAAAGAAGTTCAAAAAATATTGGCGTTAGAATTGAGAGATAAGTGTAGGTAGGGATACAGAAAAAAATAATAAAAATAAATGATTTATTGAAAATTGGGGCCTATATTTGGCTATAAAATACACGCCAAATATGCTTTTATTTATGAATTGGAAAATGGGAATATGATTCTTATCTTATTTTTGTATTATGGTTATGGTGTTTTTTAAGGCTCTCTTTTTCAGATTGTCCATTAAAAATTATATTTAATTTTGAATTTTTTTAGACCAGAAATTGATGAATATGTGGAATGCTCAGTGGGAAGATTGTGGACAATATTGAAGTGCAAAGATTTAATGATGCAAATGCGAAATTGCTTAAAAAAATATGAAAATTTTGAGGTATAGAAATAAAAAAAGGAATTCGAAAATGTTAACATGGTGTGCATTTCACACATTAATATATGTACGTTATTTTACTTTTTTCTTTATTTTTTTTAAGTATATCAAATATAGGGAAAATCAAATAATGGAGGAGAGAAAAAAGAACGGAACCAGCTTATTCAGATCAAATGAAAGAGCCAAATATAACAGATTTATACTTGGGTAAGTATTAATGCTGTGATAATTTATGAAATATCATTAATTTGATCATCAGTTTTTCTCGCACTAATGGTTATATATATTTTTTTTTATTTTAATGTTTTGTAACATTTCTGAAATTGTGTTTATTTTTAGGGACAATGAAAATGAAATAACTCCAGAAAAGGAACATTGAATTTTCTTATGATCATTCTAATTATCAAAAATTGTATAATATACATGCATAAAAATATTTTTTTTGCTTTTTTAAATTGTGAACAATATTTTAATTTGGCTTAACAGTTTTTTTAGAGAAAGACATAAAAAATTGAAACACCAATTAGAAAAACGAAAAAAAATGAATAAACATATACAAATATATCTCCTAAATTTATGCAGAGGTGGTTTGGCCTAATAAATAATTTGGTATTCTTCGTTTTTCCTATTAAATGTATCAATATGATGAAATATATTCAAGTATTTCATACCAGCACAATTATAATTATTTTCCATTTCAAGTATGTTAAACTTCAGGAAAGAAGGAATTGTTTTGAAATAAACGCAAACCTTGTGATGAGAATAAAGCAAATGTGTTATTTTGCATTGTTCTGAGCAATAAGTAGCAATATAACAACCTTGACAATATTGAAAATTATTTTTATTATATTCAAAATGGTGTACATTAGTATATTTATTACATATACTATTCCAACAATAAATGCCATAATTTATATTTTTTAAAAAATAAAATTCTCCTATAGAATTTTGATCGTGCTTTATATCATTGAAATAGTATCTATTAATTATAGATAATTCTTGAAGCACAATATTATCGTTTACTGTTTGTGTACCTTGTAAAGCACATTTTACAAAATGATTAACTTTAATTGCAATTGTATATACTTGCTTCCATGTATTAGTATTTATTAACATATCTTGATTATTATAATATAAATTAATAATAATATTCGTGATATTTATTATAGCGTTACAATGTCTTTTTTTTAAATATACACAACTTAATTTATATAAGCATAATAAATCAGCTATAAATAATAAAATATCTCGACCAATTAATATGTTCATATTTTCATAAAACATATCTTCTAATAAAATCATTAAATTTATTTTATTTTCATTAATTTGCTCTAAAATTGATTTATTTAACACTCCATACAAAAATTCTGTTATCATTAAAAAAAAGGAATTTATAAATGTTATATATTTTTGATTTACTATTACTTTTTGTATATTACTTTTTTTTAAAGACGATATTGTTATATTATAAAATTCGGATGCAAAAAAGTTTTCAACAATTTGTTCCATATCTATATTTTTAAATTCTTTAAAAAATGGAAACAGATTTCTGAGAATATTGATATTGTATGTTAAGCTAGATGATGTTACGCCGTTGTAAATGTTGTTATAACCATCCTCAAGTATCATATTTATTCGAACTTCTATATATTTATATGTGTGCAATCTCATTAATAATCTGTAAATACTGGGGACTCCACTGAACAATATTCCTATATAAGGAGAAAATAAAGAAATTACACATTAAGAAAAGTTAATAAGTCATAATTTTTCAAAATAAAATGCACAATTGTACACCCTTAAAATCGATCTATAACAAAATGATTCAAAAAAATAAATCATACTCATAGAAAAAAAATGTGTAACAAAGAATATTTTTTATAGTGCTTATTTACCTGAAAAAATATGCTGAGAAAATTTGTAAAACTTAGCATTCTTCCCCGAAAAGGTATACTGATCCAGAATAGTGACTTCGTTATCATAATTCATAAGGTATGAAAAAAATGGGGTATTTATAGAGTTGTAAATTTCGATGATTAATGATATCCATACATTATGAAGAATTTGTATCCAAAATTTTCCGGTGTCGATATGCAAATTTAACATGTTATTTATAAAGTTATCATTTTTTATAATTTGATCTAAATCTGTTTTTAAATACATATGAGAAATATCTTTTTCATTTATATAAAATTTTCCAGTGTCTATAAATTTTTTTTTAACATATTTTCTTATATTTCGAAGTCCTTTGATATCTTCATATGGATAAACGTAGTGATATTTATTTAAAAATAATTTTAAATATTCATATTTATCCAGCCTTTCATCAAATTCAGGGGTAGTTATTATATTTAAAACGTCCACAACTTCAGATATATCTACTAAATCACAATTCACATTTAAGCATTGAACTATTTTTTTGCATTTATTCTGAATAATTTTCAATGCACTTTTTTCTGAGCAATTTAGGGTATTAGTGAAATAATTATCATTTTCTAAAGTGTCTATATCATCTTTAATTCTTGTGATATCTGTGTCTACGTCATTAGGTCTAAATTTATATATATCATGATTTTCCACTTTATAAAATTTTAAATTATTATATACTTCATTACAGGTATTTAGTATTTTTTTCAAATGGATATTTTCACTTCCAAAATTTTTATTAGAAAGGAGCATAATATCATTATATTTATCATTTATTTTCATATTCTCATTTATTTCGTCTTTTTTGAGTCTATTAAAATTTATTTCATGAGAAGCTGATTTTTTAATTTTGCATGCACCTACAGGGTTCTTTTTGGATTTCCCATGTTTATCTTCATGCATGCTCGTATTTGCATTCCTTTCATCTTGTTCATTTTGATCATCGAAATCACATGGTTTGTAATTATTAAAATTTTCATTATCGTTTTTTAAAAATGAGTACATCAAGTGATTTATTGATGCTATTTTCTTTTTAATTATATAAGATTTTGAAGTGTTACGATTTTTCAACAAACAAAATAAATCATCCTCATCGTTTTCGAGGGATTTAAGATATTCTTTACACCCATCTTCCGTATTCATACTTAGGTTTCCATTTAGTCATAGAATATGTTTTTTTCCTTGGTGCACAATTCGTTTGGGTTATTTTATTGATGCCATCTACACTGATAATATTCTTTATATTTTTTCCAGTAGCATCATTTAAACGACAATTTTAATATTTATATATTTAAATATGAAATAATAATGACAAAAAATAAAATAAACGAATTGGGAATAAAAAAATATAGTTTAAATTCTTTCCTTTTTATTCGATGATACAACGCTGGGAAAGTGAGATGGTTTAAAAATGTAAAAGAAAATAATATAAGTAAAAAAACAAAAAATTAAACGATATATTTAATTAAAAATAATAAAATTCATATTAAAATGTGTATCCAAATTAATTTTGTATTTTTACACAAGTGATATTATGTGTAACAACATACACACACGTGCATATGCATATGTAGTGAACGATTATAAAATGCGAAGAAATATTAATTGCCCAAAAATAAAAAAAGAAAAATATACTGAAGAAATATATAATTATGAAAATATAACATTATATTTTGAAAAAATATCCAAATATATTAAACAAAAAAATGATACAAAATTGAAATAAATGTATAAACAAAAGGGTTATGTGTTTTAATTATATAAAATTTTAATAAATTTTTAAAGACAGCATGATAATTAATATTATAAATCGAGATATATTTACAACAAAATGAGAATTTTACGAAAAATATGGAGCTGTTATTATATGTTAATATTTCATTTAAAATATTTTTTTTTATAATATAAATGGGAATACTATAATTTAAAAAAAATCAAACCGAATATTCATTAGCTAGCTAATACCGTCCAATAGTAAAATGTACGTCATTTTTGAACATAAAAAGAATTATTTTGTTTAATAATTATTATTCTATTAGATAAACTAAAGCATATTATTTCTTAAATGATTCAAACGAATATTGATAGCATATAACAATTTCTTTAGAAGTTAGGAATGTGTGCGTGATTCTTCGCTATATAATAAGCATATGACAAGTACATGCTTATACTATATATATTTCTTAAAAATTAGTTACAACATTATACTATATTATGATCCTGTCTATTATTTCATTGTGTCAAAACCAAGTAAAATCTGTGTATATGTCAATATTTTTTATGATTCAAAATTCAAATAAGAGAATACG
This sequence comes from Plasmodium vinckei vinckei, assembly GCF_900681995.1. Taxonomy (NCBI): domain Eukaryota; phylum Apicomplexa; class Aconoidasida; order Haemosporida; family Plasmodiidae; genus Plasmodium; species Plasmodium vinckei. The sequence continues at coordinate 483,305 of NC_051294.1, forward strand.
GCTATTAGTAATCGCTGAATAAGCAAAATGCTAACATTTTTTTAGTATAAATTGAAAATGTAGACTTTTACTATTATAGAAAATTTCCTTAAGTATTTTTCACTTTATTTTTTATAATATACTTTGAATAAATTAAATTAGAATAAATAACGTAATTCAATATGTATTTTATGTTTGCGTGCATTATTTTTAATATTAAAAGTATGTCTTAATGAAATTATATCATTTTTTAAGATAAAAAAAACGCTTATATGCGTAAGGAAATATTTTCTCATTCATATTTTTTAAATATGATTTTTTATTTTATAAAAATTTATTATATTTAGATATATTTATTTTTTTAGACCATCCTCAAAAAATGTAAATGTGAAAATGTGATAATAAATAATGATGTATATATAAGAAATATATATACAATATTTATGTATGATTGCACATTTATAGATATACATGCATATTATTTCCCATATAGAGTAAATATGGAGGACCCCAAATGTGATATTTTGTATGAGCATATGCATTATGAGAAGAAAACTAAGTTAATAAGAATAGCAAAAGAGATATATGAGAACATAAATAATAACAAAATAAACTCATGGCGATGTGCAACAATAGCCTTAAGGGATAAAATTAAAGAGAATTTGGATTTTAATGAAAAAGGGTGGCATATTATTATCGGTCAAAAATTTGGATTTTTTTGTACTCATGAAATATACAACGCATTGCATTTTAAGTTGGATCATATTGAGTTTTTGATTTTCAAGCATGGATAATTAAATATATATCAATAAAAATCTATATGCATATGCCTGTTATTGTAAATTTATATTTGTAAATATATTCTATAAAAATTATGTGATATAGGATGCACAATTTTTTCATTAATTAATTAGTTTTATAAGACAATCTCTTTTTTTTAAATACATGAAAAACGACAAATAAACTTCTTTATGTTTTTAGTGTCATACTATATAAATATTACGTGTTACACCTTTGTTTGCATTCTCAAGCATTTAAAAGACACAAATATTAAATCCATCAATTTAAATAGGTACACATCAGTATAACAATATTAATAATTTTTTAAAACAATTTTAAACCAATAGAAATATTTATTTTTTAAAATGGGTGGTAAAAATGTGTACAAGCCGTTTAATGAAAATTAAGTGCTATAAGTGAGATTATGCATATTGATTTATTGTATAGTAACATATTACTTCACTAAAATCACTAATCAAGAAAAGGAAAATAATTTTACAGTATATGCCTATAGATATTAAAATATGAAAAAAATTATTATTTTTTTGTTTATTCCTTTTTATATATGTATATTTTTTGGTATAGATTTTTGCACACATTAAAAAAAATAATTAATAAGAATAGAAATAGCAAACAGCATTTATTTTGTTCAAGTTGTCTTCGTACACTTCCCTATATACAAACTCTAAGTCATTTTCTTTGTTTTATCTACATCTTACTATCCTTGTATAAATAGATCAATAACAAAGAAAAGACATGCATATCTATACAACTCTTAAAAAATCGTATATAATAAAGGAAAAATATGTTAATTAAATTATACAACTTTTTATTAAAAAGCGTATATTCACATAATTATATGATAGCATTTATTATTTATTTTTGTGTGCATGATATTTGTGTTTATTCTATGAAAAATGGAATAATTGAAATTTTACAGTTGTAAGAAAAAAATAAGCATAAGAAATATAAATAAAAATATTTTATTCTTACATAATAATATAAATTTTTTCTATAGATATAAATAAAAAAGAGGAAAAATACTGTTTATTTTTCCATTGAGATTATAATTTACCATTTTCAAAAATTGGAAATATTTGCATATAGGTATATACGTGTATGTACATATATTTGCACAGCAATTGGTCGTCTATTTTTTTTACATTTTGTATTAGGCTTATATATTAGAAATAGACTTCATATTTCGCATGCGCATATACATATTTAATGTTAGCAAATATTAATTGGTATATTGTTTAAATTTTTCATATTTAAATATGAGAATGATATTGAAGTAATATTATTATGGATGTGTATTTTGTATACTTTATGAATTTTTTTTATTATTTCATATTATTTTCAGAAAAAATATAGGAAAATTTTACATGAATATATATGCATTGATGTGCTTATATATGTATATGTATGATATATAAATAATCAGTATAGATATACTATATGCATATAATTGTCGATAAAAATATAAATAATAATACAATTTTTTAACATTCTATAAGGGCCTTCCGCTGTTGTAGCTTGGCTAGAACTAAATGATGGAAGTGGAAAAAACTCATTTAATAAATTATTTTTTGGAAATATGCCCAACTGTTTTAGATTGTTCTAGAAAAGAGTTACAAACTGTATTAGCAAAAAGAGAAGAAGAAAAGATACGAAAATTTGTTGTGGATAAAAATGTAAATATAATTGTTATTGGAAAAGGGAAGCAAGAAAAAATAGACGAAGGGCACGATAATATAAAAAAATTAGAAAATGAAAGAGATGAAGAAAGAAATATAAACTTTGATAAAGAATCAAGTTATTCATTATTTGTAGAATTAAATATAAATTATAAATGTGTAACAAAAAGTATTGCAATTGCTTTTATGAAAAGAAATAAAGACACATTTTTGTCATTAAATGAAAAATTAAATAATGGAAATAAAATAAATTTGTCGAATGAATTACTGATGTTTGTATGCGGACTAAATGATTGTAACACTCCATTAGATTTGGTTTATTTATATTTGTCCCAGGGTTTTAATACAATATTTGATGCCGCTTCTTATGTAACTCATGGGACTGAACATGATGAAATTTCGCAAAAAAAAAAGAAATATTCTAAAAAAAGAGATGCGGAAAATGATAATGTATATGATAGTATAAGTGATAGTAGCATTAATGAAAATGGTGGAGCAAAATTGTCTTCGTCCTATGCAGGTTATGGGAATACAACATGTGGAACCTACGATGGAGAGAATAATAAAATATCAAATTTACTTATGACTAATGTAAGTAAAAAGTTAAATGAGCTATTAATTTCGATGAAGAATGCACAAATCGATTTAAACATTCCAATAATAAATTTAAATGTTGATAAACGAATAAAAAAATTAGTAGAAGAAAATCCTAATATTGACGATATTAAACAAGAAACAATAAAAAATTTATGTGAATCTCAAGGTTTTTTAAATCAACTACAAAAAGATGTAACAAAATGGGTAGAAGAAATTCAAAAAATAACTAGACTTAACGGTGATTTTAAAAGCGGTAGCGCTTTAGCAGAAATAAATTTTTGGATAGGCTATGAAAATGCATTACTGGAACTTGAAAATAGATTAAAAAGTCCTGAAGTAATATTAACACTACAAATACTAAAAAATGCTAAAAGATATTTTGCAACTATATCTTTTGATAGTGATATTCAATTAAAGCAATCTAAAGAATATGTATTAAATGTTAATATATTAATGAAAGACTTCCCAATAGATGATTTATTAGGAGCTCAAACTGTTCAACAAACTATGCAAGCAATACGAAATATATTTAATCATTTAAAAAAATTAAAAAATACAACAAAATATCCATTATCGAAATCATACAATTTTGTTGAAGCATTGTCTAGAGATTTAGGAAATACTATGAAGAAAATACTTTCTAATCAATCATTGCTTAGCATGGATTATCAAATATTCGATGTTCTTATATCTGGGTGTATGGAGGTTTTCCAGTTATGGAATGAAGAGATACGAGTCTTTAAAGACATGGTTCGAGAATTAATTAAAAAAAGAAGTTTTAATGAGAGAGCTCCAGCTAAAATGATATTTGAGCATGTGATATTACAAGAACGCTTAGATGATATACGAAATTTTCGAAAACAACATCAAAAATTTAAAACAGTAATTACAAAAGTTTTTGGTAATGATAAAAATGTAGGCATAAATTTACAAAAAGATATAAATGCAGCATATAATATATTACTTTCTCTTGATGCATTGGATTTATCTAAAAGTGGGAATGATTTATGGGAAAAAACAAAGTTAAGCTATGAATCAAAAATGAATAAAGTTGAATCACAAATAACCTTTAAATTAAGGGATAAATTAGGAGGTGCTAAAACATCTAATGAAATGTTTAACGTTTTTTCTAAATTTAATCCTTTATTTTTTCGACCTAAAATTAAAGGTGCTATCCAAGAATATCAAAATAGTTTAATACAGATAGTAGTAGAAGACATAAAAAAATTACAAATGATTTATATTAATGGTTATGTTAAAAGTTCTTCTGAAAAAGTATCAACTATACGTGATATTCCATTAGTATCTGGGTCTATAATATGGTGTAAGCAAATTGAAAAGAAATTAGAAGATTCATTTAAAAAAATCGAAAATGTTTTAGGTAGGGGATGGGAACAACATGCAGAAGGAAAAAATTTAAAGCAAAATATAGACAATTTTAAAAATTTATTAAATCAAAATAAAACATTTGAAAAGTGGCTTAAAAGTATTAAAAATGGAGATAAATTTGATATATACGAAAAAATAATAAAAGTAAAAAAATTAGGAATAAATAACTATGAAATATTAGCAAATTATGATCAACAACTTTTTAATCTATTTAAAGAAGTACGTTATTTACAATCTATAAATTTAAGAGTACCATATTCTATTAAAGTAAAAGCAGACGAAACAAAGTTGATATATCCATATGCGCTAGGCTTAGAAAAAACACTAAGAATATATATGAAGATTTGTCTATATCTTGAAAATGAAGGAAAGGAGATACCGTTTAATGGCACTATTAGCATGTTAGTTGCTTCAGCGCATAATAGTGTACAGGAAAAAATAAAAGAAGGAATAAATTTGCACTGGGATTCAGATATATTAGAAACGTATGTTAGAAAGTTGACAGAACATGTTAATATGCTTGAATCGATGGTGGATGAGGCAGTAAATAAAAATTCCTTTGTTCTAGATATTTTGGAAAAGATAAAAACGTGTCAAATAAGTATTGATGGGGATAACGAGATTAAAAAATATGTGGAATTAATACAGGAAAAGGCTGACGAACTTTATCTTCAGCATTATAAAAATGTGCATATGTGGATCAACGAGATGAACAAAATCTTAGATGCCATTTTGGCGAAACGGTTGGAAGAAATCATAAAGAAATGGACTGAAGAGTTTTTGGGATGGACAGAAGAATATATTAGTCATGACGACGCTGGAAATTTTAGTGGAGATGAATTTGGAAAGGATAGAAGTCGAGATCAGAATCAAGAAGGAAAAAAACGCATTGTGGAATGGAATACAAGGCGTCGAAATCCCGCAAAAAACCAATTCATTCTTCGATCAAGTGTTCACGAATTCAAAATAAGTAAACATAAGATATTTTTACACCCACCTACGGATTCCATGAGACAAATTTGGTTTTCTAAACTTTCAGAGGCTATAAATTTGATTTGTGGAATCACAAGAATTAAAAATATATACCAAAAAAAAGATAAATCCAGAGAAGTTATCGAGATAAAGAATAAAGATGGTGAGATAATAAATAATGTTATGCTAGATAATACATATAAATATATAATATATTATGTAGACAAAAAAGTATATGATAACGCAATCAAATGTATTAATGATAGTGTTGAGAAGGCAAGAGAATATGAATCGATGTGGTTTCAATATAAAACTTTATTAAAAGTTGAAATAGGAGATATAATAACTAATTTTGGAGACGATATCGAAATATGGAAAACTTTTATGAACGAAATTAAAGAAAGAGAAGATAAATTTGATATTTTAGATACAGAAAAAAAACATTTTGGTCCAATAGTAATAGATTATAGAATACTTCAATCTAAGGTTAGTTCGAAATTTGAGATTTGGCAAAAGGAAATTGTTTCAGAATTTTCGAAAAAATTGTTAGAAAAAATATTAATATTTAAAGAAGATGTCGAAAAGTGCTTACATGATTTACGCGAGCAATCCGAATTAAAATCTGAATCTGAAATAACGGCAATGCATATATTGTCTATGCGCCCCAAAGATATAATTACAATAATGAACGACTATGATATGGATGTACTATCTAGAATATGCAGCAGCATCCATGATTTTGTAGAAAAAATTAATGAAATTAATAAAAAGGAACAAGAATGGGATAGTAAATGTGATATATTAAAAAAGAGTGAATTAATGTTAGAAAAACAGAAATATTTTTTCCCTAAAAATTGGCTATTTATAGATAGTGTTATAGGTACGGTAGAAACAGTTAAGCAAATATTGACATATCAAATAAATTTAGTAAAAGAATATTTTCCATATATACAAAGTCTAGTGATAGAGTTTGATTCTAAAGTCCAAAATAATATAAAGGAACTATATGAGGAATGGAATAGCAGCAAGCTAGCTGATGGAAATACAAATAGTGTAAAAGTGCTACAAATAATTAAAACATTTGAAAGTAAAATTAATATTATCAGTCAAGATTACCAAGTGTCGGAAAGACTAAGAAAACTGATGAAAATATCGATAGATGAAGAATCAGAGAACAATTTTCATATTTCTCCGAAAATGCTAAAAGACGAAATAACTTGCATAAAAACAATATGGGATGAACTAAAAATAATTTATTCTAGTATATCTGATTTAAAAAAGATATTATGGATAAATGCGGATTTAAGAAATGTGAAAAATTTGTTAAACAATTTGTTAGGAAGTATAAAAAAAATACCAGCAAAATATAGACAATATGAAATATTTGATAAGGTAAAAGATGAAATTCAAGAATATTTAAAAACTTATATAATATTGTCTGATTTAAAATCCGAATCATTGAAAGAAAGACATTGGAAATTAATTCTTCAAAAATTGGAACTAAAGATTCATTACAATAAACTGAGTCTCGGAAGTTTATGGTCTAGTAATCTATGCTACCACGAAAATGCAATCAGAGAAATTTTAAACCAATCACAAGGAGAAATGGTTTTAGATGAGTTTTTAAGAGGATTAAAGGATACTTGGACAGAATATGAATTAGAATTAGTACAATATCAAAATAGGTGCAAATTAATAAAAGGATGGAATGATATATTATCTAACATTGATGATCATTTAAATGCTATACAATCTATGAAAATATCTTCTTATGTTAAAATATTTGAAGAAGAAACATTAAATTGGGATGATAAATTAAATAGATTGCGTAATTTGTTAGAAGTTTGGATGAATGTTCAAAGAAAGTGGGTTTATTTAGAAGGGGTATTAAAAAGTTCAACTGATATTAAACTTTTATTACCACAAGAATATAACAGATTTAAAATCATAGACGCTGATTTTATAAATATTATGAAAAAAACTTCAGAAAATCCAAAACTTTTAGAGTTATTTCAAATAAATGGATTTCAAAAACAGTTGGATCGCTTATCTGATTCGTTGTCAAAAATTCAAAAAGCTTTAGGTGAGTATTTAGAAAAGCAAAGAAGCCAATTCCCGAGATTCTATTTTGTTGGAGATGAAGATTTACTAGAAATGATTGGAAATTCGAAAGATGCAAAAATTATACAAAGAAATATTAATAAAATGTTTGCTGGAATTAGTTCATTTATTTTGAAAGAGAATACTAGTGATTCTATATTAGGAATGTGTTCGCGAGAAGGGGAAGAAGTTTTTTTTAAAGAACCTATACATATAAGTACTTATAAAACGTTAAAGGAATGGTTAATGGTGTTAGAAACGCGTATGAAAACAACTTTGGAGAACTATTTAGATTTAGCAGCTATTGAGTTTATGCAGATGGATATATTACAATGCACAAAGGATTCATCGAAGAAACAGATCATAGATTGGTGTTGTAAATACCCTAACCAGATAGTTCTTCTTTGTTTGCAAATAATGTGGACATATAATATTGAACATGATATGGAATTATCCATGGAAAAGTTAGAGATGGATTCCCAAACGATAAATGAAAAAAGTGTCACCTCTGAGAAATGTTTAAACTCTCAATGTAACAACTTTCTTACTAGCGAAGGTGTGTGTAGAAGCCTACTTAAATATCTCTCCGAAATTGTAGTAAAACAAACGAACAATACAACTAGACAAAAGATTGTCCAAATGATAACAGAATTAGTTCATCAAAGAGATGTTATTCGAATCCTTATAGAGAAAAATATAAAAAATGTGAACGATTTTACTTGGCTACAATATATGAGATTTTATTGGGATAAAGATAAAAGGAACAAAAATGTGAATTTGATTATAAAAATGGCAGATGCATCATTTGAATATGGGTATGAATATTTAGGAATGTGCGAAAAATTAGTTCAGACAAAATTAACAGATGCATGCTTTTTAACATTAACCCAAGCATTAAAAATGAAATTAGGAGGTAACCCATTTGGACCTGCTGGTACTGGAAAAACGGAAAGCGTGAAAGCGTTAGGGGCACAATTAGGACGATATGTATTAGTGTTTAATTGCGATGAGTCATTTGATTTTACTGCAATGGGAAGAATATTCGTTGGATTATGCCAAGTAGGAGCATGGGGATGTTTTGATGAATTTAATAGGCTAGAAGAAAGAATATTATCAGCTGTATCAGAACAAATATTAACAATACAAACAAGCTTATCACAAAGAAAAAAAGAAGTTGAAATTTTAAATAAAAAAGTTGAATTAAATAAAAATGTTGGTATATTTGTTACTATGAATCCTGGATATGCTGGTAGATCAAATTTACCTGATAATTTAAAGCAGTTATTTAGAAGTTTTGCTATGATAGAACCTAACAAAGAATTAATAGTACAAGTTACATTATTTTCTCAAGGATTTATTAGCGCTGAATATTTGTCTAGTAAAATTGTTTCTCTCTTTGATCTATGTTCAGAGCAGTTATCGAAGCAACCACATTATGACTTTGGTTTGAGATCTTTGAAGAATGTACTTAATTCTGCTGGTAATTTGAAGCGACTTGCTTTGCAGGAAAAATGGCAAGAAGATATTATGAAGAAGGAAGATAGCGAACTTAATGGCGATAATGACATTAGCATGCCTGGTAAAAACTATGATGAAGTGGAAAAGGTAAAGAAAACAGCTGAGATGGAGCAAACACTGCTACTCAAATCGGTATGTGATACAGTATACCCAAAACTCGTTTCAAGTGACATAGTGTTAATAAAAAGCTTGTTGAGTGGAATATTTCCAAACGCAAATATATCATTACTTGAGGATAAAGATTTAATAAATGAAATAAAAAGAATTTGTAAATTAAAATATTATATACCTGAAGAAAAATGGATAACCAAAATATGCCAAATAAATCAAATAATGAAGCTGCAACACGGTATTATGCTAGTTGGTGGAGTAGGTACTGGTAAAAGTAGTGCCTGGAAAATACTTTTAGATGCATTAGAAGCAATAGATAATATAAAAGGTATGAGTTATATCATAGATGCGAAATCATTAGATAAAGAAGAAATATATGGAAAATTAGACAATATTAATTTAGAATGGACTGATGGTGTATTTACATGTATATTAAGAAAAATAATATATAATTATACACAAACAAATAATAATATAACAAAACGACATTGGATTATATTTGATGGGGATGTAGATCCTGAATGGGCTGAAAATTTAAATAGTGTTTTAGATGATAATAAATTATTAACATTACCTAATGGGGAACGTTTGCCTATACCTGAAAGCGTTAAGATTCTGTTTGAAGTAGATACATTAAAGCATGCTACTTTAGCTACTGTTAGTCGATGCGGTATGATATGGTTTTCCAGAGATATTTTACCACCTATTGTTTTGTTTAAACATAGGTTAAACAAACTAAAGTATGGTAATAGTGATTATCCTAGGAAAATAGATATACTAAAATCATTATTTGTATCTAATAGTAACAATGAAGCAACAGAAGGGGCAATAATGAGTGGCGACGGAGGTAAGAAAGGGTTTAGCGATTTTGTTACAGCAGTAACCAATTCAAATGATTATGAAAATAGCGAAATAAATGATTCTACCAATGGAAATATTCCTTCTAAAAATAAGATGGTTCCATATAATACAATAGCTCTGAATGAGAATATAATGGGCAATATAATGCGAAGAAACTCGCAAGTTTTTTACGATAAAAGTGATGAAAACATAGATGTATGCAAAGTAAAAACAATAGAATATAGATCTATAGAGCTCATTAGCGAATATTTTGAAGAAAACGGATTTGTGCAACAATGCTTAGTTGGGGCTGCAATTTTTGAGCACGTGATGGATTATGAATATATAAGAGTAATTGAAAGTACATGCTTATTAATACAAAAAGGTATAGATAATTTAGTTACGAAATATGGTAAATTTAATGATTCTGTATCAGATAGTGATATAGAAAAATATATGTCAAAATGGCTAGTAGTTAGTTTAATATGGGGTATTGGGGGATCATTGAATCTCGAATCCAGAGAAAAATTTTCTAAATATGTGGAATCAATTTGTTCGAGTTCATTGTTACCCTCCGATTTGTCGAAAAGAAGGGAAGATCCATATAATATTGATTATGATGGTGCTTCGGTATCACCATCTCATTTGGTTAATTCATCAAATTTGGCGAACACAAATAGAACAATATTAGATTATGAACCTAGTGTCGAGGATGGAGAATGGCACAATTGGAAAGAACGTGTCGAAATAACAGATGTAGATAGAACTGAAATATCAGATGCAACGCTTATCATTGAAACTATGGACACAATAAGGCATGCAACAATTTTAGAAGGGTGGCTAAATTTAAAGAAGCCATTTATTTTATGTGGACCACCAGGTTCTGGAAAAACAATGACCTTAACATCTGTTTTGAAAAAATCACCAGAATTTGATATTGCTGCATTAAATTTTTCATCTGGATCATTGCCAAATTTATTATTACAAACATTTGACCACTATTGTGAATATGTTAAAACAACCAGTGAATTAGTTTTAAGGCCAATACAACCAGGAAAATGGTTAATAATATTTGCTGATGAAATCAATTTACCTACCCCAGACAAATATGATACCCAAAGGATTATTATGTTCATGAGGCAAATATACGAGTCCCAAGGTTTCTGGAAATACGATTCTAACAATAATCAATGGAATTGGGTAAAAATTGAACGAATAACATTTGCAGGCGCTTGTAATCCCCCAACAGATGCGGGAAGAAACCCATTAAGTAATCGATTTTTAAGACATACATCAATATTATATGTTGATTTTCCTGGTTATGAATCATTAAAGCAGATATATGGTACGTTTAATAGGGCTATACTTCGCAAGTTTCCTGAAAGTTTACATATGGCAGATAACTTAACTTTAGCAATGGTAGATTTTTATGCAAAATTTTCAGAAACATTTACTGTTGATATGGAACCTCATTATATTTACAGCCCTAGAGAATTGACAAGATGGAAATTAAGTATTTATAATACATTGGAAAATTTTGAAAAAATAGAAAATAGAGAATTAGTTAGATTATGCATATATGAAGGTTTGCGAATATTTCAAGATAGATTAATATATAAGAAAGAAAAGAAAGAAACTGATAAAATAATAAATGAGATATTTAAGTATAGTTTTCCTGATGTGAAAGATGAAGATTTGGAAAGACCCATAATATTTAGCTCATACATAGAAAATAAGTATATAGAAATAAATAAAAATATATTAAAAGAGTTAATATTAGCTAAATTAAAAATATTTGGAGAAGAAGAAGTAAATGTCCAATTGGTTTTATTTGATGAAGTATTGGATCATATCACTAGAATTGATCGAGTGTTAAAATTGCCATTTGGGCATCTATTATTAGTTGGTGCATCTGGAGTGGGAAAAACAATTTTGTCAAGATTTGTTTCATGGATGAATGGATTATCTGTTTTTCAAATAAGGACAGGTAGAAATTATTCAACCGAATTATTTGAAGTAGATTTACGAAATGTTATGAAAAGAGCAGGAATAAAGGAAGAAAAAATAACATTCATATTTGATGAATCAAATGTATTAGGGCCTGCCTTTTTAGAAAGAATGAATGCGTTGCTAGCTAGTGGAGAAGTTCCAGGATTGTTTGAAGGAGACAATTATAAAGCATTAATAAACGAATGTAAGGGTCAATATGGAACGAATGCTGGTTTAGATGAATCAGATATATTTAAAAAGTTTACTAAGCAAGTTCAGAAAAATTTACATATAGTTTTTACTATGAATCCAGCAAACCCCGATTTTGCAAATCGACAGTCAACATCGCCAGCACTATTTAACAGATGTGTTATAGATTGGTTTGGAGATTGGTCTTATAAGGCATTATTGCAAGTTGCAAGTGAATTTATTTTTAATTTGAATCTTCCGGATAACAACTTTTACATGGATGATATAAATAACAAATCCATTGAAGAGAAAAGCAAATTGGATTTCAAAGACAAGAAATATTACTTCTTGTCGAAAGCGATTGTAGAAATTCATAATTCGGTGGTGCATATTAATCAGGTTTTAATGAAGAAGGGGAGTAAATATAACTATATGACGCCTAGAGATTTTCTTGATTTTATAAAACACTTTTTAAAAATAATAGATGAGAAAAGAGAAGAAATATCTGCACAAAAGAAACACTTAAACGCAGGTTTAAAAAAATTAAAAGACACAGAAGTACAGGTAGCTGAATTAAGAAATTCATTAGCAAATAAAAAAAAAACACTTGCTGAAAAGGACATTGAGGCCGAAGAAAAAATGAAACTGATGATTGAGCAGCAAGCGGAAACAGAAGATAAGAAAAAAAAAGCAGAAATATTAGCCAAGAAATTAGATGAACAATTTATTATAATAGAACAAAGAAAAGAAATTGTAAGAAAAGAATTAAGTGAAGTCGAGCCTAAATTTAGAGAAGCTGAAGACGCAGTAAAAAATATACCGAAGAAAATTTTTGATGAATTAAGGGCTATGGCAAATCCGCCAATATTAGTTCGAAATGCTATAGAAGCTGTTGCTATATTGATTATGAATGAAGGTGACAAAAATGTTACATGGGAAGATGCTAGGAAAATAATGAAAGGACAAGATTTTATAAATAAAGTTTTATACCTAGATAAAAAAACAGTAAAAGCTCAAACAAGTGCGCAAATAAAAAAAAAAATCAATAGTCCAGATTGGGATGTTGATAGAATAAATAAAGCATCTCGAGCTGCGGGACCATTGGCAAAATGGGTAGAATCTGTGATCACGTTTCTTACAATATTAGAAACAATACAACCATTAGAAAATGAGATAGAAAAATTGCAAGAAGAAACAAGAATAGCAGAAAATCAATATAATGAGCAAAAAGAAATAATTTCTGCATTAGAAAAAATACTAGTGCAGTATAAAAATGACTATGCACAATTAATTAGTCAGGTCCAAAGTATTAAGCAAGAAATGGAAGTCGTTGAAAAAAAAATTGTAAGATCTATAAATTTAATAGAAAATTTAAAATCAGAAAAGGAAAGATGGTCAGAAACGTTTATAAGTTTGGAAGAAGCTTCCGAAACATTCATTGGAAATTGCCTTATATCTGCTGCGTTTTGTGCATATATTGGTTTTTTTGAGCATTATGAAAGACAAAAATTAAAAAAGCGTTGGGGCGAAATTATTAAAATCCATCATATAAAATATCGATATGATTTGTCTTTTATTGAATTTTTATCTAAACCTTCAGAAAGACTACAATGGATAGCAAATAAATTACCAAGTGATGACTTGTCCATTGAAAATGCAATAATAATAAGCAACTACATTAGATATCCATTAATTATTGATCCATCTGATCAAGCATCTACATTTTTACTTAACCAATATGCTGATAAAAAAATAGTAAAAACATCATTTTCAGATAAAAATTTTTTAAAAAATTTAGAAAGTGCAATACGATTCGGGTCTACCATATTACTTTATGACGTCGAAAAAATAGATGCAATATTAAATTCTGTTTTGAATCAAGAAACACATAAACAAGGAGGAAGGTTATTAATAGTTATAGGTGATTCAGAAATAGATTTCTCCCCCAATTTTAATTTATTCTTAACTTCCAGAGATGCTAATTTGCAATTTACGCCGGATATTTGTAGTCGTGTAACCTTTTGTAATTTTACCTTGACTCCTTCTTCTCTTCAAAATCAGTGCTTAAATATGATATTAAAAAATGAAAGACCAGATATAGATAAAAAAAGACGTGATATATTAAAATTGCAAGGTGAATATAAAGTTAAAATCAGAGAATTAGAAGAATCCTTATTATTAGAACTATCTAGCCTCGAAGGAAATATTTTAGATGATGATAATGTTATAACTACAATGGAAAAGTTAAAAATACAAGCTTCTGAGGCATCTAAAGAAGTAAATATAGCAGAAGGAGTTATGATTGAAATAGAAAATGTTAGTAATATGTATCTATTTTTGGCAGAAGGGTGTTCAAAAATATATTTTATTTTACAATATTTATGTAATATTAACTTTTTATATCAATATGATTTGAACTTTTTTTTTAATATAATGAAAGATATGTTACTTGATGACGAATATTTATCCAAAATTAAAAAAACTGATTATGGAGAAAGAATAAAATGTTTAGAGTATTTATTATTTAATTTGACTTACAATCGTGTTGCTAGAGGATTGTTGCAAGAAGATCGATACGTGTTTGCACTGCATCTATGCTATGTGAAAAGCATAATAAATCCTAAATCATGTTGCATTGATAAAATATATTTACACCTTCTTCTGAAGGACAGTTATGTGTATGAAGAATCAACTACGATGATGAACATTTCACAGACAGAAGAAGCGGCAAATTATCAAAAGGCTTCGAACGAAATTGGGCGCGAGCTTTTACCAGAATATAATGATGAACAAATAAGAAACTTAAACAATTTAATAAAACATAAGTTGTTTTATTACCTTAAAGATTTGATAGAAAATAACAGAGATGGGTGGGCAAGTTTATTGCATAGTGATGAGCCTGAATGTGTAGTATCATCGCTTATAATGCGAAATAAAAATATAAAAAGACAAAATAGCAGTGTAACACATCTTAATTCATTTGAAGAATCCGAGGGCGTCGTAGAAGGGGGAGAAGTAAATCAGGAAAATCCCATTTCACAATGTTTAAAAGAGGCAATAATTATTAAGGCTGTGAGAGCGGACAAGCTAGATAGGTGCTTTAACAAGCTGATAAATATAATTTTAGGAAAGGAATTTTTGTGGCTACCTGAATTGTCTACAAATGAGTTTGAAAAATATGTAAAAGAGAATGCTTTGGGGAATACACCTATAGTTTTGATAAGCTCCCCTGGATTTGATCCAAGTAATAAAGTGCACCAATTAAGTGAGCATTGTAAAGTTTCATTATCTTCTATTGCAATGGGATCTGAAGAGGGGTATATATCAGCTGAAAAAGTAATAGCCTCAGCTCAAAAATATGGTGGATGGGTTCTATTAAAAAATATTCATTTATCACATAAATGGCTATATCAATTAGAAAAAAATATGCATAAATCTAATAGTAATACTGATTTTCGTCTATTTTTAACTATGGAAATAAATCCCAAAATTCCTCCTAATTTATTACGTATGTCATTAACGTTTATGTTTGAACCTCCTGTAGGTATTAAATCTTCAATTTTAAGAACATTTTCATTATTTTTAGAAAATAAATGTATAAATGATCCAAAAATAGCACGTTTGAGATTATATTTTATTGTTTCTGTGTTACATGCAATAATATTAGAAAGAAGGAGATATACACCTATTGGATGGACCAAAAAATACGAATTTAGTGACGCTGATTTAACATGTGCCTTAGCTGTAATAGATAGTTGGGTTGATAAGTCAGTTGTAAAAATAGGAAATAATATAAGTGAGCATATTGATCCTTGCAATATTCCATGGGATGCTATAAAAAAAATATTAAATGAAACAGTATATGGTGGCAGATTAGATAATATTGTGGATTCTAAAATTTTGGATACTTTTATTGAGCATCTAATGCATTCGAATTCTTTTGAAACTGATTTTAATTTAAACATATCTCATAGTTTATCTAGTAAAGATTTTTTAAAATCCCCTGATTTGTTTAGAAATATACAAGATTATATTAAATGGGCAAATAATATGATTAACACAGATATTCCTGCATGGTTAGGATTTGGGCAACATGCTGAGGGTTTATTAACTACTAGAACAAATTTTAGCATCATAAATAAGTGGAATATTTTATATAGTAAAAGTTGTTCTGATATGCAAGAGTTGTTGCCATATAGCCAGGATGAAATTAAATTGGAAGATCAAATTGACGAAATGGATGAAAAGGAAAATGCAGACACCCCAGAATATGATATTAAAATTCGCAATATTCGTACAAAGGAACAAAATGAAAGCACTATTTTTATTGATAAAATTTTAGAAAGTTTACCTGAGTATATTCCTGATTTAGAAAAAAGTGATGAAAATGTAGGGAATGCTGTCTTCCGATGCTTTGAAAGGGAAAATAAATTATTTAATGACTTATTAAAAGATATAAAAACAAATTTAATACAATTAAAGAGTGTTTTAGAAGAAAAAATAAAATATACAAATAAATTAAGAGCATTAGCTAAGGATATAAATTCATTGAATGTTCCATCCGGCTGGTTACTTCAAACAAATACAAGTATAAACATGAACTTGACCATTTGGCTAAGAGATATTATAAAACGTTTATATCAAATTATTGTTATAACAGTTGAACTTAATAAAAGTTCCGAAGAAGAAAA
The DNA here is from genome assembly GCF_900681995.1 of Plasmodium vinckei vinckei. NCBI lineage: Eukaryota > Apicomplexa > Aconoidasida > Haemosporida > Plasmodiidae > Plasmodium > Plasmodium vinckei. The sequence continues at coordinate 500,157 of NC_051294.1, forward strand.
AGGTTCTGCAAAAAGCAATAATGAAAAATATGGTGAAAATAACTATTCGCATGGAATGGAAAAACAAACCACACTAAATCGAGGAAGCGTTAAAAAAAAAAAACAAGAAGACGATGCAAATATAGATAAATTTGTAAAAAGAAATAACAATGTTATATTATCTCATTTTAGTGCTAATAAAAAACTATCCATTAATTTTATATGGCTAGGTGGCATATTTTATCCTCGTGCTTTTATCACTGCAACTAGACAAATGTGTGCACACAAATATAAAAAATCGCTAAATGATCTAGAACTATCTATAACAGTTGACGAAAAGAGTGAAGAAAAGTTAATGGAACCTTTCCATTTTACTATTATTTGTTTGTCCATCGAAGGGGCCCAATGGAGCGACAACGACAGGGTAAGAAACTTTTGCATTAACAAAAAAATAAAATTTACTATATATTTAGGAAAGTGCTAAACATTTTTTATATCTGTTTATATTTATATATTTTTACTGTTTTTTCGACATTTATATAGTGCCTAATATTATGTGATGAACTGTCCATTGACCTACCTCCAGTAACATTAACTTGGGAGACGAAGGATAACGTGAACAAAAGAATTAACGAAAGCCCAAACTATTATTATATGGATTTGCCAATTTATTTAGATAAGTCGAGAGACTCCCTTATTGGATTTTGGAAGTTTCCAGTTTCAAAAGAAGTTTCTGAGCAACATTGGTATCAAAGGGGTGTAGGAATATTTTTATCAAAATCTTATTAAAATATTGCATTAAAAATTTTTGTTTTTGATATATTTGGTAAAACACAAAAAAAATTGAATTGTAAGTTAATATTTATACATATTGTATTTACATGTGGAAACATGCACGAATTACGAAATTTGTTGGCAACCATTAAAGTAACTAATACATATTGGTAATTTTACAAACATGGGATAAAATTTAAATAAGAATGAAAAATATTTTTTGAATATGGAATTTTAAAGTATATTTATAATATGTATATGTGTATGTACGTTATTATGTGTATATATTTTCTCAAACTTCATGATTATCTTAGAATTAGTACTTAAATTTTAGAGTAATAATTTTCTTTTTCATCGGAATAAATAATATAATTTAATATCGATAAAGTGTAATCATTTTTTTTGATAATACGGTTTGTTCCAGTTCTGTATTTCATCGTCTGTAAACATGTCTGGCTCCTTTTTTTTAAAAAAGAAATTATTTCTTTTGGGGTTGTTGTATTCGCTAATAAGTATCCAAAAGAATCCCAGAGCAAATCCTTTGAGAAACGAAACAAAGGGTAAAAAAAATATGTGTGTATAAATATATAGAAAGAAATATTTTTGCATATTTCAAAAGAATGTATTGGCAATAAGTGTATGTATGGGTATTTTATGCATTTGTTTATGTAAGATGTAATGAGAATCATATTCATGCCAATTTGAATAAAAATTATATTTCGAATAAACAAAAAATCGTATAAAAACAAAACATGGAAAATAAAAAAAAAATGAACGAATAGGTAACAATTTATCAATACCAGAAAACCATACGCTAATTTTAAACGCCGGACTCCCCCGAAGCAATGCAGTTCGTTTAAAGTTTTTTATCTCTTTTTCAAATTTTCCTCTTAAATTATTCATGAGTAAATGGTAGATTAAGGATTTTGTATTATAAAATTAAAATATATAAAAGAGTATTTGATAAGGAAGTATGTACATTTCCATGCGTACATATATACATGCGATGTAGTAGAACAAATTATAAAAAGAGAATATATCAAAGATAATACATATATTTTCCCAAATATATATAGTTAATTAAGTAGAGTTTAATCCATTTGTATTAAAAAATAATTTTTTAATACATATATAGAAATGCTTGTTAATTCATCTATTTATTTATATCAGTGCATGAATATGTGGAATGAATTGGCAATAATATGCAGAAGAAAAAAAAATTTTTTTAAGGAGAACTTTCAATAATTGAATAGAGAAATTTTATGAAATATGACAGGAATATATAATAACGTAAATTGACTTCTCTTCCTTTAACTTCCTTTTTTGTGGTAGACTATAATATTATTCTGACGAAATGGAGATTATCAGACTTTGCTATTAAAATTTATATTCCCACATATAATACATATATAATTATCACTATGCATTGGCAAATTTCATTAGTCCTTTCTGTTTAAAAGAGATCTTCATAACTACAAAAGATAGTTACGAAGTTGTTCTGAAGTGAAATATTATAAAATAATGTTTTTTAAGAACAATGTAGCTAAATTATATTTATCATGTGGAATAAATGAGTTTTCGGTATGTTATAGGAAAATACTATTTTCGATTTGGTTGCGTCATAGTTCTTATTTACTGGAGGAAAATGTTGGGATCAATCATTTTATGAGTGATTTACTTGAAATAAATAAAAACAAGTGCAGTCGTAATTTAGTTATACAAAAGAAGGAGCATAATTTTCTACCCAAAGAAGAGTTACGGTGCATTTTTAAATACAAATGTGAAGATTTTCATGTATACGAAATTGATAAAAATAAAAAAATTTTAGATATAGAATATATCAAAAGATTTTGTTATGAAGGAAATGAAGCAAAATATTCCAATGATTTATTTAACTCAGAAGTAGGAGATACTTCTAACAAGTTCGTGGGTATAAATAAGTATAACTTGAAAGAAAAAGAACATGGAAATACAGTAGAACAAATAGGTGTACAAAATGAGGAGAGAAGCAATGTAGAAAATTCGAAAAGCGAAGAATGGGTTCATTTTGTGCTATATAAAGTTAATAAAGACACACAAGAGGCAATAAGAGAAATAAGTAAAATGTCCGATATCGAAATTAAGGATTTTCATTATTCTGGATTTAAAGATAAAAGGAGTGTATCTACTCAAATAATATCAACAAATGTGGATAATTTAAAAAAAATTCTTGATATTAAAAATTATTATTTTAATAAAAAGATAAAAACTTTACTAATTTGTAAAATTGAAAAGTGTAAAAAAAAAATAGAATTGGGTGAGCATAATGGTAATCGTTTTATAGTGGTACTAAGAAATGTACAAAATTATGAAGACTATTTAAAAAATCGATTAAATAATATTAAAAAAAAAGGATTTATTAATTATTTTGGTATGCAACGATTTGGAGTATATAGTAATACTTTCAATAAAGGGAAAGCTTTAATATCTCGAAATTATAAAGATTATATAAAGCATGTACTTGACCCATGCATTTTTGAGAAAAAATTATTTTATGGGAATGTAATAAAGGATAATATAACGATATATTTGAAAAATGCTTGCGATATATATCATAAAAAGGGTGCTATTCTTGCCTATAAGTATTTCACATCCAAGGCGAAAAAATTGTTTGATGGGGACCTTGCTAATAATAATTGTGTAGCTGATTACGATAATAAACTGAAAATAGGGAATAAATCTATGAAAAAATCTCTTTATTCCTTCATGACGAACTCTGAATATGAGGCATTTATGCTTTTAAGGAATTTATACATATATGAAAATAATAAAAGACAAAAACAAAGGAAGAAAAAAATTACCGAAAACAGAGAAAAATATTATCAAAATGAAGGGGAAAATGAGATGGATAAACATAAGTTGGAAGAAAAATATAATTTTTATGAAAACGAACAAACATGCGTTAAAGGTATCAGCATGGAAACACGAAGATTCCATATGCATTCATATAGTGCAAAAATATTTAATATGATAACCTCATATAGACTACAAAATTTTGGTTTAAATTTAGGTTATGGTGATTATTTTTACAGTAAAGAAATATGTTCAGAGAAAAATGAAGTAAAGAATCAACATAATTATATTAGTGTTATATATAATCCTAATAATGTAAAAGATGTTAATATGTATAATGTTGTGTTGCCAGTTTTAGGATGTATGCCCAATAGATTATCTTATTTAACAGTTTTTAAAAAACTATACAGAGAATATGTTGGGAAAAATGTGAGATTGGCATTTTTAGAAATATTACTCTATTTAATGTATACTTTATATACTGATAATTTATTTAACGCTGAGAGGGATATAGTGATTGACAAATATTTTAGTTTTCTAATACGAGATTGTCAAAGTGGGGATGATAGCGCTGTTCGTGATGCTATTAAATTGTGGGGAGAAGGTATTTTAAGAAATTCGATATCAATAAAAGAAACCCTCTATATAATAAAAAAATTTAATTCATATATAAATTCTTTTGAATATGAATACGGAATGACATGTGTGTTTAGAAATATACTTGTGTTGCCAAAAAATTTATATTTTTGTTTTTGTAAATATAATGAACCTAAAGTTAAGTTTATTTCCGATTTGTACAAAATGAATTCAGGAAAGCATAGCATATCGAACAAATATTTGGAAAATAAAAGCATAGATATATACGACAACGAAAAAGGAGAAGGTTATTTAAACAATGAAAACATCATATACAGTTTTGATCATAAGAAAGGAAATTGTATTGAGGAAAAAAATAATCGAATGCAAAAAGAAAAAACTATAGTTTACAATCACAATGCTTTAGTTCTAAGTTTTAATTTGAGTTCATCCTCATATGCTACAATGTTAATAAGGGAATTGTATGGAAAAAGAAATGAGCTTTTAGTGCATAATTTAATTAAAAATTGTCAACATTACGATAACAGGGTAAAGAAGCTAAAGGAATCACTACAATGAACTAAATAAAGCTATTATAAAATGACAATAAGTAATTATATTGGAGAAATTGTGATAGGAGTATTCATGCTATTCGAATTATTGCTCTTTAATTTATCCATTTTTATTTTTTTGACCCCAAAACGGGAATATCATATATTTGAAATAATTTTCCAGAAAATGTGCATAAAGAGATGAGTGACAAAATTCACGAAGCCTACTATATGCATATATAAGTGAACACTATATTGAATATGGTTTTGAAAAAAAAACTGAAAAAACAACTTAAAATTTATTAATTTTATTATTATTTATTTCTAAAAGTTCTATAATGTGAAAATATGTGAAGAAAGTGATACTAAATATGTAAATAGACACTTCTTCACACTATAATGATAAGCATGCATGCGATAAAAAAAGTGACACTAAAAAATTGTGAATGTAGAATATCCTTTGCCAACTTTGGCACATATATGAATATGGTATTAAAAGTAATACATGCAATTCAATTAAAAGAAAAATATTTACGTATATGTGCATATCCATATATACATGCAGGATGCGTGGCATTAGCCTAATTGTACATCTCACATAAAATCTATGAATATGTCCCTGAAACAATCGGTAAACTGATCTACCATATCGGCGTTATCAGACTGCGACTTTAATACCCAGTTAATGGAATATTCTATCTTGTTAAAAATAAATTCAATGAATACATAATGTTTTGTGTAAAATTGTGAATACATATAAAACTTAAGGCATTGGTCAATTTCTCCAGATGCCAAAATAATTATGTTATATCTCGATATTAATTCATCTAACGATTCTAATTGTAAATTGTAATAATTTTTTCTTAAAAATAATTTTTCATTATTTTGTTCTGGTAATAAATTCCATTGTTCTTGGTATTGTTCTGGTGTTATATTTTCTGCATGTATTAAAATTTCTTTTAATTTTTCAAAATTATCTGAATCAATCATATCTAGCAGTTCAAGGGATGTTCTTTTTTCTTCGGAAATGGTATCATTGTTGGTGGGTGTACGCATTTTATCGGTGTTACGGTTCTTATATTGAGAATTAAATGTATTTTTATTGGCATTTTTTGTATTGGGGCTATGATTATTTTTTTTAATAGCATTAGACGAATTATCTAAAGGATACATACTTTCTCCACGCCCTTTATAATTGTGAATATTATTTCGATGGCTATCACCATTTTCATCAGCGCTGATTTCGTTTCCAACTGTGCCCACATCATCATTTATATTAATCAGGTTGGTGTTCTGGTTATTATCAAAATGGGATGCAGCATCATCGCTGACGCTATGAGAAATTTGGGGTTGATCAACGTTATCATATTGCTCGTTATAATTATTAATTTCCCTATTATTGTATAACTTGTTATGGATATGTTCCTTATTTGCATCACAAGCTTCACCAGCGTCGCTATCACTATCATTATATGTATTGGTGCCATGAGTATTTTCTTCAGGGTCATATACAGCACTAAAACATATTTTTGAATATTGAATATGCTTGTTTGTAGGATATTTATATAGTATTGATAAGGTATTAAACTCATTATATAATTTATCTAATAATGTATTTTCATTAGATTCACAAAAGTTAGTTACCAAATTTTTTTTAGCTGCAATAATATTAAATGCTTCTTCATAATTATAATATAAAAGCTTATAATAGAAAAAAAGTTTATCAGTAAGTTCGGGGTATTTATAGTTATTTAATATATTTTGAAATAAAGATACTAAAATAATTTTCATTTCAGATGGTCTTCTATATAAAACTTTTAGGCAAGCCGTTAGCAATTCTAACATAAATATATATGAGCAATCAGTTAGATTTACATATTCTTCTAAAATGTATGGTGCATTTTCTATATATTCACAATATTCTCCTATTATCCATATATAAGAAATTATTCCTACATCATCAATTAATTTGTTGTCATGCTTTATTACTTCTTCTATTATTACCTTTGTATATTCATCATATTTTCTTAATATATTTCCCAGCATTTTTATAGTAGCTCCACATATATGTGGTGATTTCATTGGTAAAAAGGAGCATAATGCGAGATCCACAACTCTCGAAATCGATTTAGGTATTTTCAAAGCAATGCACCCGATTGAATAAATAGATTTTTGTGCTATGTCAACATTGGAATCGGATATATACTCGCTCAATTCGTTTGTTATGAAAGAAACATTATTCTAAAAGTACATAAAAATAAAAATATATATAATGATAATAACAACAATAGTAATAATAACATTAATCATAAGCGAAAGGAGGAAATAAAGGCATCCCTTCGAAGCATTAGAAATAGCATACGCATAGACTATGGATACGAAACTTTAACAACTGAGGCATTTAAACAAATGTGTATCTTACCTTAGAGGAAATTGCAACAAGGATATCTAACTTGATGTCCTTTATATAGGTGGGGTCGTTGTATCGAAAAAAAAAATGCTTATAGTCATAATCAAAAATGTCGTATTTTAATTTATTAGACTCATGCAATAATATATACGAATGTAATAAAATAATATATGATATTTCATATGAGGATGTTGTAATTAATGTAAGTAAGGGCTCTTTCATTCTATTAAAAATTTTAATTTGCAAATCAGTATCATTAGCTGATAAATTAAGAAAACATTTTAAGCACGCTAAAAATACGGTGGTTGAATAATCTCTTATATGATTTTCTAATATGTTCATAATATCAAACATTTCATCTTCATCTTCTGGTATATATGTGCTAACAATATTTAATATTACGCATTTTCCCCACTCATTAAAGGTTGATATTTTATTTAACATATTAAATATAATTTCTTTATTTACTTTTAATCCACCTTCATCTGCTAATATTTCATTTAATGCGTGGACTGAATTAATTATGCACTGAGAATCTTTATCAAGCAATTTATTCTTTAATATTTTTATAACATCATTTTTTATATTTATTTGTGGATTCATTTTAATTAATTTTATACAGCTTATAATTGCTATTCTTCGGACATAAGAATTTTTATCGTTTAACCCGTTAAATAATGGCCCTTCGATGTATTCGAATAAATTATTAATTCTTAAATTGCAAAAACTTCGTAATGCTAACCCTCTTATTATTGGATCTTCATCTTTGCTATCCTTCTGCAATGTGTTGATTGTGAGCAATGATAATTCGGAGTTTGTTTCTGTTGTTACAAAGTGGAAAAAGATAGAAAATAATAGATATAAATGACTAAAGAAGAAACAAATAGGAAACTAAAAGGGCATAAACAGAAATAGTGCAAAGATAAAAATCTAAACCAAATTATAATCTAAATTGTGATATAATGGTGTCAAAAAAAATCCATATGATTACAGTGAATAAATGGATTACCTGCATAGTTGTTCAAATATAAATATATCATTTTTTTTTGTATTATATCATTTGTACTAGACATCATAATAATTTCAGGAAATAATTTGGATACATCGATACCTAATGTCATATATGCTATGACCTTTTTTAAAACCTCTCTCTTTTTTTCGTCATCTTTTTCTTGAGGCAATTTTCTTAAAACTTCTTTTAGATTGTTAATCTCGCTCTAAAATTGGACAAAACAAATAATAATAATATGTAATACAACCGCGATGATGCATTTTATACATAATATGAAAGCTCAAATAAATATATAAATACAAATAATACATTCATGGTAATGGGTTGATGCATGTTTATATTCACATTTTATGCATATATATTTTTCTTTTTATCATTCTACAAAATATTTTGGAATTTGTTTTTTTTTCTTATTTACTTGGCCAGGAGACATATCAAAGGAGTTTTAAGCATCAAATGAAGGAGTGTGGTATTTAAATATATATAGTAAATTGTAATTCATCACAAAAAAGAATCACTTCTCTATTTTTATTTTGTAACAAATAAATATATGCCTAAATGTTTAGGTATGTACATATATATATGTACAAATAAGTATTCATGCTTTGATATTTAAGTATATCTATTAATTATATTGATGTATAATATAACCAATTTTATATATTCCTAGAATTAACTTGTGTTAACAAATTAAAACAGATTTTTAGTTACTTTTTGTTTATTTAAATGTTAATACAAACTATAAATATATTTGCTAAGCATAAAATTCCCTGCTTAAAGAATATATACAAAGCAATAAAATAAACTTAAAAAAATACATGAATATGTATATAATATGTACATAACGCCATAAAATGTTTTATCATCTTATTTCATATTTATGATTAAAAGATGTTTTTCTCTTAAAATGTAATATGAAAAAACAAAAAGAATAAAAAAATATACCTATTGGTATTTTTTTTCAAGAATATTTCTTAAGTAAAATAGTAATATAAAATGAAATAGATAAATAAATAGTAATAATATAATATTTACATCATTTTAATTTTTAATATATTTCATTCTATTTTTTTCCATATTTTTTCCTAAGCATTATTGATTATTTTCCTTGTGGAAAATATGGCGTTATTTTTATAAAAAAGCAATACCTATATACAGGTATCCATGTAATTGTTGTGTATATTTTATGGATACTGTTATTTAATTTTTAAGGTGTACATATATAAAAAATTTTATATCCTTTGGTTAGTTATATATTATGTTGATTTGTTTTGTTTTAAAAAGGATACTAAAAAAATTTTTTTTAAGTAATTTGAAACAATTACAATGTTCGGAACTCGTCGAACCTGTTTAGCTGTAATTATATAAAAATAATAAGGCAGCATATAAAAGGAATGATTTCGAGTGTAAATCGGCAATTGAATTAAGTTTAATAATTTATTAAGTTAATTAAATTTATCAAAATTCAGGAAAACAAAAATTAAAAAATATATAAAATTATGGCAACATGATGAAATAAATAAATTATATACAACCCAACCTTGGAATTAATATTTTGGGTATTCATTTTTGGTATTTACTCTTTTATTCACATTATATATATTGCTTTAAATTAACATATAAGAAAATATAAATAACATTTTTTATAACGTGAAGTTTATATGTGCCTCTTTTTTTAGTAATGTCATTTTGAACGTATAGCCAATATCCATAATGCTATATTTTTATCATTTTTTGCAATAAATGTTAAAATATAATATATATATATACAATTATGCGTGTGTAAATATAGAATATACACTCATAGTATTAAAATAGTTTCCATGAATTATTAATTTGTTAAAAATTTATTCTAATTAACGTACTTAAATTTTTAAAGGTTGTAATACCTCATGGAATTTATGGAAATGCGACTAATATAGAATATAACAACGGTGTAAGAAAATTATACAATAATATTTTTATTTTTTAACTCTATATTAAAGTAAATTTTTTACTTCATATTCGTTGTTAACAAAAAAAATGCTAAGGTAAAAAGTTCATTTGTTAAAAAAAGAAAAAACACATTTTAATAGAAAATCAAATAATTGAACATATTTTATAATAAGATTATTTCGTTTCCCTTCTTAAGAATGTAAAATTAAATTTTTGATTCAACATATATATTTACTAAAATGTAATGTTAAACTTATGAAAATTGCTAAAAGGCAAAGAAAATATCCACATTAATTATATAAATTTTTTTATAAGATGTTACACAATTATCTATGTTATCATGTGTAAATTTATAAAATTACAAATATAATTAATAGTTGAAAGATCATTAACACATGTACTAATTTATTAGAAGTGTGTTAAAAAAAAATGAGATTAAGTATATGGGTCATCATGTTGCAATTAATAGCTTCTCTTTGAATAAATAATTCGCAAAATATATAGTTATTAGTAACATAAAGTATATAGATTAATTATTATAAATTTTTTAAATGTGTAAACAAATTCACATAATTTTAACGTTTCTCGCATTGCTATATTTTTTTACTAATTTAATTTTTGTGTAAAATTGTATAAAACAGGAGAAATGAATTAACAACCATAACATTACAATAATTCGTGTTATAACAGTGGCAAAAGTGCTATTTTTTTTTAACATTTTAATTATGTTATTTATTTGAATGATTTTACATAACCTAATTTGAAATTTTTATTTTATTTGCAAAAACGTAATATATGATTTTTCCGAAATTTTGGAAAAATGGGAATTATAATAGCTATAAAATTGTGCTGATAATAATTTTTTTTATGTGTATTAAAAAAAAAAAAAATTATTACCTTTTTATTATAAATCACACCATAGAATATACTTTTTTTTTTGTGTGTGGTGAATTGAGAAAAAACATGTGCTATTTTTATACATAGAAAATGATTTTCTTTAGTTCTTTTTTTAAAGCATTTATCTAACCTAATAATAATTTATAGATATTTTATCAAGCCGAAAGCACACATAAAATTGTAAAATTTTATTTATATAATATTTAATTAATTATATTAATGTGGAAAAAGTATATAAGTTTTTTTTTATTATATATTTATTTTGAAACACAAATGGGCAAACTGTTATTATAATGTTGTGTATACAAATATAATTAATTTCATTTTTCATTTATGTTTTTAATTTGTAATATATCTACGTAATTTTAAGATTAAAAGAAACCAATATTTATATATAATATAATTTATATGTGAAATTTTTAAAGAGGCTATTGGCTATTATTAAAAATATAGGATTTTTAAAAATTTCCATGTATTTATAAATGCAAAAAATGGCAAATTAAGTGGGCTTACTTTTCCACTAATTACATAAAATGTTATACGTGTTTAGTATATAAAGTTTGCAAAATTAAATATATAATAAATGTGTATATAAATTCACAATATATTTAATGAAATATAAATTATCTATTAATGCATATATGTTATAAACATTAGTGTTCTGTATTATTTGCATTTATATGTTGTGCATTTATGTAAAAACATGCAGTGTTGAAAAAAGCAATATTTCTTATATGAGGAAATAAAGCTGCAAAGTATATTTCACCAAATTAAAAAAGGAAATGTCAGAGAGATTGAATCAGGCGAAGAAGAGAATTATAAAAAAATAGGGAACAAATAATATGTTTATGTGTTTTACGTGCATTTTTTATATTGATTTACATATATATATTTTTTAGGTAAAAAATATATTATATACATTTACAAATAACGTATGTTGAAATTAATGCATGCAATTGGATGTTTCCATTTATGCTTTAAAAATTCACACAATCGTTATTTCCAGATATTTGTTTTCATGTTAATTTTATATTGTTATTAAATGTACATTATTTTTTACACAAATATCGAAATGTTATATATATATTAAATTATGTTTTTATTTTTAAATTTATGATATATTTTTGTGCTATTATACATTTCTTTCATATTGTCATGCTATTTACATGTGCATATTACTAATGTAATCTTATGAATAGTAATAAATTCCCTTCATTTCAAAAAAGCCAAAACACAATCGCTTTAAAATAATTAAGCTTATATCTATACATATATATATATAATGCATGATGCATAGAGAGTATACACTTATCTTCACATGTGCATGTATTTACATATTTTGATATATGTATATTATTTCATTTCTACATTTATTATACCATTCTTTATATATAATAAGCTAATATATATATATATCTATATTTTTATTAATTTTCTTATATTTAATTAAGGAATCACACTAATTTTTTTATATTGTGAAATGTTACACCAGGAAAATGCATAATGTTCACGTAATTAAAAATTTTTGAGAATTGTATATAGTTATTATATATATAGCTTTTTATTATATATATTATGAAAATTGTCTTTATAAGTTTTTAATATATATTTTTAATTCTTTTTAAATAAGTTTACACTACTTTTTATTTTATAATTATAAATGCAATTATATATATAGGGTACACATATGTGTATATCATTTATGTCATTTTTATACCACATGAATTAATTACACGATCTTTTACTATTTTTAATACATAGAGTTACACTCTTTTTTAAATTAAATACACTACTTGATTTGTAGTATCTATATACCACTATCATTGTTTTTTAAGAAATAAGTGTAAAAGTGAATATCAAAATCGTTAAATTAGCTTAAAGCAAAGCATGATTTAATGTATGCATGTTTACACACTCACGAGAGAAATAACAAGATTTAACTTCTTTTAATTTTAGAGCCATACACATATGTATATGACGTGTGTATATATGTATTGTTTCACTTTCACTATTTGCATATTAAATTAATTTTTTAACTTATTAATAACATATTTATATTTAATTGTTTTAATTTTACTTTGGCAAATAATGTGTAAGTATTATGCATAATGTAGAATATGTAAATTGTCTATGCATAAAATAAATACATAAAATTGTATGTGAGGTATATCTGTATGTCTATACATATACACATACATACTAATTAATTTATATGGAAGATATACATCGATACGTATATATCAGTTGACATATATACATGCTGTTTTTATCTTTCATTTATTTATGGCTACTTAAGTATATAGATTTATTTTTATTATTAACACATGTGTGGATGCATTATTAGTTTATCAAGATCGGTATCTTTTGAAACTAGTAACACACATTTTAATTTTTTTATCATTTAAAATATTTTTTTAATTTTTTTTTTAAATATTTACATGTGTATTTTAAAAAATGAATCAGTAAGATTCATACGAACATGTGTTAATTTATATATGTGCATATGTTAAAATGTATTACATTTGCATATTAATTTAAAACGATAATATATATAGAAGCATAGTTGTAAATTCATCAAATGCTGTGTAATTAATAAATAGAATAATGAATAATATGATTATTTTATAGCTTTTTTAATGGCTATTATTATTTTATTTATTTTTGAAACAATGCAAATATGAGCATAGTAATTCATTAAACAAAATAATATATTTATATATTGATATTAATTCAAATTGAATTTATTTTTATTATCCATATATATAATATATGCCTTTATTCTCAATTAAATTTGTAATTGCATCTAAAAAAACAATCGAATTTGAAAGAAATATATTTGTCTTTCAAATATATATCCATGCATTTATAACACACAACACACATATATATATTATCTCGAATAATAGTATAATAAATAAAATAACAGTATAACAGAATGACATCAATTGTAGATAACAGCTTTTTAAAAAAATATAATATATTTTCTCCAGAGTGGGAATTCGAGGATCAAGTTAGAAATCATGTGAAGAGCATTCAACTGATAGATATTAAAAATAATGAGCACAAAACATTAAGGATACCAAATTATTTGTTTTGCTTTTTAAAGCATTATTCAAATATTAATTCAAAATATTCAAGGAATAAAATAGATAACCAATGTGAAAAAAATGAAGAAGCACCATATTTGTTTCATATTGATGGTAAAGTTTTTTATGGATATGAAATATCATTATTTGTTTTTTTAATTGAAGAGGATATTGAATTAAAATATTTCAATAAAGAGCACAAGGAAGCTAATTTATCAAAAAATAATATGACTAATACATTATATAATTTAAATGTTAGCAATCATATAAAATATAAAGAAGATAATAATAGAGAAATATTAAAACGTTGCTTTGAAAGAGCAAACTGTTCTTATATATTCCAAAAAAATAACAACACTAATAATGATGAAATATATTTTGATAAAATAAAAAAATATGAAAATAACGATGCTAATGAAAACTATCCAGAAATCGTTAATTTATGTAATATGAAATATGATTCCTTCCTATCATTTTTATTTAAAAATTCCAATTTTCAAAAAAATAATGAAAACAATTTAGGATGTTATTATATAGAGGAATTTAATGCGTATCTTTGCACACTACTTGATTCTGTAAATGAAAAGGTGATTTTAAGTATATACCCAATAAATAAATGGGGTTTAAATGAAAGCAGAAACAAAGCTCTTAATTTTATTCAATGTGAAGATTACATTAAAAAAATAATAGAGAAAATAAAATATAATGTGATAAATGTGAAACATAATTTAGATAAAATGGAGATACATAATTTTATTAATGTGCTCAGTATAAACATGGGGAATAAGACAAATAACCATAATAAAAATAATTTATTTTATGACAAAGAAATTAACACATTATTAGAGCATAACACCATGCATAATATGAAAGCCAACTTATTTTGTAATACTATTTGTCCTTCTACCTATCCTTTTAAATATACTTCTTTAAAAAAAAACATCAGGAGCTATACATCTTTATATACAAATAAAAAAATGAAGAAAGGAATTAAACTAATGTTATCATCTATGATGTGTCTCTTAGAAAAGGGAAAAAAATTAAAAACAATACCAAATGTAAGAAAGGCTAATACCCCTATTCGAAATTATAAAAATGCCATTCATATAAACACAAAAATGGAGAGTTCAAGAAGTAACTCAATCTTAAAATCCACAGATATGTATGGTAATAAAAATATATGTGAACAGAAGAAAAGCGACGAAGTTAATAAAAATGATTCTCTAATAATAGATAGTTCATCTATAAAAAAAATGAACCAGTATGTGGAAGACTATATTGTTTTTACATTGCACAGATTTAATGTGAAAAATAATTTGCGTTTTAGAGGAAGTGCTGTAAATATAATAAAAAGAAGATTAAATAATTATTTGATTAAAAGATATCTTGGATTTAATAATAATTCTAGCACAAATAAAAAGTGTAATTATGAAAATGACCTTTTTGAAACATTTTTCTTAAGAACTATTTTGTGTTTAGAGGATATTAGAAACGATGTTTTTGATAGTAAAGAAAAAGGATATAATTTTGAAGAGGGATCATATCGTGTCAAACAATGTGGCGAAAATAGTGAATATCATGAAGGCAGCAATAATGGAAATACTAGCGAACAGAATAGTGATGGTAATAGTGAAAGAAATAGTGAAGGCAATAGCGGAAGTAACAATAGTGGAAATTCTGGGGGACATCATGATGATAATAGTGGTGATAATGGAAGTAGTAGAGACAGCAATAACGATGGTAGCAACGATGATGATAATGGAAGCAATAATAATAACAATGATGATGATGAAAATGAAGAAAATGAGGAAAATGATGACACTAATAATGATGAAACTAGGGAACATGATTATAGCAATGAAAATGAAGGGTATAGTAGTACTAATGAAAATAACATAATAAAGGATAAATATAAATATGTTGATAATTTTGATTGTGAAAATATTGATTCGAAGAAAATATTAAATGGGGAAATGCATAATTTTAACAAATATCCATTTAATGGAAATAAAAGTGAAATAAGTACAAATTATTTTGAAAACAGTTATAACATTAGCGCAAATAATAGTAATAATGGATATTATGAAGAAAATCACAATATGTTTTTAAACAGTGATGAGGGTTTAACAATAGCCAGTGTTAATATGCCGAATGTCAAAAGTAATTCGAGGGACGAAGAAATAACGTTTGGAAATTTATCAAATGAAAATTGTCATAGTGATAATGGTTATAATAATATGAATACATATGTTGAAACCTATTTAGATAATAATAAAGTACATAATACTAGTGATGCTAAAAGAGATTCATGTACCACAAATGAAGAGCGAATTTCAAATAACTCGCTTGATGACAACAATAAAATGAAAAACGATATATATAATGGCAATGATTTAATATTTCACGGAAATAATATAAATATTAAAAATGAATTAATAAATGGTGGTGAATCGTATGAGTCTAACCTATTAAGAATGGAAGGAAATTTATTAAATATTAATAATAAAGATTCAGATACATGTGTTAAAAAAAAAATAATAAAAAAAAGAAATAAAACAAAATTGGAAAGAAGCAGCAAAAGTTTAGATGACGAAAAAAAAGAAGTTTTAAATAAAGTATCACAAATAACAAGAGTTGGTGGTGTGTGCTTTGATAAAAATAGACAAAGGTGGATAGCCCATTGGAAAATTGACGGAAAATACCATAAGCATTATTTTCCTATAAGCCAATATGGATTTGAAAATGCTCGAGAAAGAGCAATAAATTGTAGAAAACAAGCTGAAAAGCTTTTCAATTTACCCGAAATACAACCAAGAAATCGATGGAATCAAGTAAAAGTTAACGGCACATCTCATATTAAAAAAGCATCAAAATTACCACGTTGTGAAGGTGTAGCTTATGATGAAATGTCACAAAGCTGGGTAAGTACATTTGTTGTACATAAAAAATTTTCTATTGATGAGCTAGGTTTTTATGAAGCACGAAATAGAGCTATTTATTGCAGAAGAGCATTTGAGAAAATAAATTCCGAAGAAGATTATGAATTTTTACTTAAGCAAAGATTAGGTTTAACAGAAGAGGAAAACGAGGAGTTAAGCACACTATTCGATTTCGATAAAAATGCATTGGAAAAAATGGATACAGTAGGAAATACCGTAAATGGTAATAAGATAAAAAGTAATATGCACAATATGAAAATCCAAGGTAATGCTGATTATTCATCTATGGACAATCATAATAATATGGAACAAGCAAAAAATGCTAATAACAACAATATGGAAAGTAAAATATCAAATGAGCAATATTTAAAAATTACACAAGAAGCTATTGAAATGATTTTAAGCAACATAAAGCATAAATCATTACCAGAAATTAAACTTAAATTAATTGATGTTGAAAAATTTGAAAATTATAATACACTAATTGATAAGCATTTTAAATATGTTACTTCTGTCACAAATATATCTCAATTGCAGCCTTATATATCTTTGTTCCATAAATTTATTATTTACCACACATTACCACATAATGTATCTTTGAAAAAACAATTATGTATTATTGAGGCTTTAGAATGGTCTTCCTTTTTTTCTGGCGAAGTTAACCATAAAATTGATTAAATTGTAAGACGGTATAAAAGGATGGAACAAAAAATAACCACGTGCGCGCACATATGCATGCGTGAGGGATCACGTGTGTTATACATCCGCACTATATATATAAGTTTAAACACTTTATTTTTTTACAAGTGAGGCATATTTTGCCTTTATTTTATAAAAGCATGTTTTTAAAGTATACTACATATTTTTTTTATTTATTTACATGTTTTTTTATTCATTATTATATTTATTGTCAATTACTTTTTTATTGTATTTTTTTAACAAATTAAAAGTAATGCATTACATGCATGTGCATATTCTAATACACACATTTTAAAAAACTTGGAATAAAATAATTATAATTACTTAAAAAACAAATTTAGCTTTAAAAGTTGGGATAGAAATACGTTTTTAAAAAAAATGAGTATGCATAGCTTCCTATTGAGATATATTTTGAAAGCAATTGCATGATTTATTATTTTTTTGTAACGAATAAATAGAAATGTGTAATATCTAGATAACACACGATAATATACCACAAAAACTATAGTGCATCAATTATGCTAAATAGCTAAGTTTAATGCTTATATCTCTCAGGATAAGCATTTTGCTTAATTTATACATATAGTATTCCGAGTATTTTGTATTTTTAAAAATAAGCATTTAAATGTAACGAAATATCTTTATTGATTTATTAGTATGAATAAAATATGATAAATTTAAATAAAAAATGCCGAGCATCATAAATTATGGTGATCATATATATTTGTATTACACATTTTAAATTTTTTATAGCGACTTGATATATGAAAATTAAAGCATTTTTTTACTTCCAAATATGAAATTCATAGCACATCACTTTAAATGAATTTTGTTTAAAAAAATATATTTATATATATAACAATAAAAAAAGATAAATATTAAAAAGGTTTAACAAATATTTTAGAATAGAAATAATCTGCAAATATATATTTTTTTCTTTGATGTATTTGCTTTAATATATATTAAATGAGTATTATTAAACTTAATGCCTTTACTTTATATATTAATTAATGCTCAAAAGGGTGAAGAAAGCGACTGATACAATATATTTTCACATTAATTGTTTTTTTTAATACACATAAACTATTGTCTGTACTTATTTGCCTATATTGAAAAATCCAAATGGCACTGTGCTGTAGGAATACATTAGATCAAGTAAAAGGTATAAAATATAAAATGTGGGTGAAAGCGTTAAATAATTTTATGCATTTTATGTGCAAAGATGTATAGCGTATAATACATAATTTATAACATAATAATATTAATGGAATGTGTTACTTTTCATATGTTGCATTATTTTTAATTTATTTTATTTGATTATATATATACATTTATTTTAAAATTCTATTTAAAATATGACGTGTAATTCTAATTATTTATGGTGAAATGAAATTTTAAAAGACAAAAGCATTCGCATTTATATCATATTGACAGTATATGTTTCGTTAATAATGACCATTTATATAAATTAATTTAGTCCAATTTGTATTTTTTATTTTATTATTATTCAGCAACAATATATATATTTTATTAACTTAAAAAACATATTTTCTATATTTAAAAATATATATAGTAATGAAACTAAAGCAAATGTATTTGCGTAATTGGATCATCGAATAGATCGATCGTGCATGGGTCTGGGAATATTGTCTATATATATATACTTGGATACATTTTTATTCCTATTTTTTAAATGCTATATAATTATGTTTATTTTTTATTTCTTTTCATTTAGACAATATTTTGCATTATTGTAAAATAAATTATTGGTTGTTGATTAATTTGAATTTTATATTTTATTTTATTATATTTTCAAAACGATATTTAGTAACAGCGATTTTACATCTTTAATGATATTCTTTAAATTTTTATATATATTAGAAATTTTGTGCATCTGTGCATAAATAATAGCAACTATGTAAACTAATGTATTGTATTTTTATATGAATTCAGATAAATGGTATTTGTATTAATTTATGTATAGTTTAAGAATATAATAATAAATAAATAACACGAAAAACATTTATGTTTATTTTATATCCATCATGTCAGATAATAAAGGAGCTTATTTAACTTTTGATAATGCATCAAACGGGTCGTTATTTATTACATGGAAAAAAGAGAAAGTAGAGAATGCTTTGTTATATATAAGACCTACGAAAAATGTTCCAGAATTTAAATTTAACTGTAACAATGGAAAATACGAACTTATTAGAAATTTACAGGTTATCATTTAAGAACGATATCATAAAATATAATAATGATATTGGAAAGTTAATTTATATTTATGTTTTTTCCTTTTTTTGTTTTCATTTTGTAGTCGGATAAAAAGATATTTTTTTCAGGAATTTGCCAATTTATCAAAGAGGCAAAGGACATAAAAGGAAAAATAACATTATTACCATACTTAGAAAATGGATTCCCTATAAAAGTTAATATATACTTTTTAAAAGGAAACAATGTAAGTTTTTAAATGTTAAAACTATGTAACTATAATGATTCTATGTGTCTATTATATTCACTTTAATTATTTTATATCGTTTTTAATTTTTTAAATATTTTTTCATTATATTTTGGGAGATATATGTGATAATATATAGCTTTGTATGCATGTGTATTTTGTTTATTATGTATGTATATACATACGCACATTTTTTAATGATATAATTCAGGTTGTTCAACTTAAATCCGGAGAATCGTTCGATTTAGAAGGAGTTGATGCATCGACAGTTTTACCATATGGATCAAGTTCGTTACAAGTCAAAACAATGTCCAAGGACATGTTTGTGGGTAAAGGAAATTCAGAAGGTGCTAGTATTTCTTTCTAGGAATATTTACCATTTATATATTTTTTTATCTTTATATTCTTTTATGGACATATAAATTAAATTATTTAAAAAATAACCAAATCGTAAAAAGTGCTATTATGATGCTGCTACAATTGAAAATAAACGTGCATATAATATTAATTATTTATTTATGCTAATTATGGATGATGAACTAGTTTATAAAAAATATATCCTCAAAAAATAATGTATTACAAGTAAATTATGCAAAGGGGTATTTCAATCCTTTTATTAATTTTTATGTGCATACATTTTTATATATAGAAACATAATAAAATAGTATATATTTTTTTAATTTATAATATTTCATTGCATGTATAATATAAATACATATATTCATTTATGTATATAATTATATAATTTAATAAAAATATTTGAATTATTAATGCTCTTAATTTATATTGAAAAAAATTTAATTATTTATTACAATAAAAATAATATTTATTATTGAAAAGTATAAATAATAAGCGGGCATGGTCTAGTGGTTATGACGCCTGCTTTACACGCAGGAGATCCCGAGTTCGATCCTCGGTGCCCGTATTTTTTCATATAAAAAATGATGAAAATTATATAAAAAAATTTATATGTTTATTTTATATAAACACAAAGTTTAAATGCATTTGAAGCATTATTATTTACTACATCGTAATTAATGTTGTGGGTTTTATGTTTTTTATATTTGAATAATTTTAATTTGCTATATTAAGCTTCGTTCTTTAAAATTAATATAATAATGATAGAAATGCCAGAAGAATATAAATATAAATGGAAAATATGAACATATTATAAAGTATGGCAAATTGAAATTGAAACAATATGATTGTAAAGGTATTATTACATTAACATTAATGGATAAGATTGGTCTTTTACGAAACGATATAATTTTCCGTATAATAATTATAAAACAATTTAAGCTTGGCAATATATATTTTTGCTTTATTCATTATTATACTTTTTTATTTTAATTAAGCTACAAACAATTAAATTGGTTAAATAATATTTATATAATGCTTTATATAATGATTTGCAATATAAAAAAAATTAAATTAAAAGAAAACCCAATTTTTTATTATATATTTTATTTATTATAAAACAGCCACCTGGGAGGATCGAACTCCCGACCTTTGGTTTACAAGACCAACGCACTGCCACTGTGCTAAGGTGGCAATGATTATTTGTTGTGATAAAACTTTATTTTTTTAATATTATAAATAATTAATGCATATTATTTTTATGCCCCTTTTTTTGCACCTTTTTATGATGCGCCAATATTTGTGTTATGCCTTTTATGTTTTTAATATTTCAAAATTTTATAATTATTTATATAGAAGTTTAGTAATATTAATTTTTTAAAATAAACAAATTTAAATAAATACAATAAAAAATAAAAAAACAATAATAGCAATTTATTGCTATGTGTATCTTTTTATTACAATTCGAATAAATTAATATTTATTATTATATAAAGTATGGGATTTTTTTAGTAATTAAATAATATAGCATAATGGGAAGTGTAGAAATCCCAAATAATATGCAATTTTTGTTTTTTTATTATTCATTTAAAGCAATAAGTAAATTAATAATTCAGGTATTGGACAATTGAATATATTATTAAACTAATTATATCTATTATAAATATGTTTTGGGGTTAGGAGATACTGGGATATTTATTTTTCAATAATATGATATATGAAATATTTGTATATTTAAATGTTGTGTAATTAGATGCATTTATATATACCTTTCCACACTGTTGAATCCGCATATATTATATATGTATATAATATAGTAAAAAATAAAAGCTTTGGGATATAGAGTATATATATCGAAATTTATTATTTATGCTAATTTTATTTATTTTTTTTATTAATTTCTTTTTTATTAGTAAAATTTAAGATTATATATAACATGTAGGAATATAAAATTAATTATATCTGCGTGTTGTTTTGCTATATAAAAGATTGATTTTATAAATAATAATATATATAGAATTAATTATTTAATACAATTTCGAAAATGAAGATGCAAAGATATACTGGTTGTCGTTTATATATGCAATAAATTAGGAAAACGGATAAATTGTTATAAATATGTATCCTTATTATATTTTATACATTTTAATTCTTAAAATTTTATTAATTAACAATATAATTCAATAAAACGAAATATTTACGCTACTATTTAAATATTACTATTTATTTTGATGCTTAAATCATAATATATTTCCTCGTAATTTTCGATCATATGTTCTTAATTTAATTAGTTTTATGTGCATTTTGAATTAAATGGATTTTCTAATTTTATCATCGTTATGTAATTTATTTTGATGTATTTTTTTAATGCATAGTATTATATCTAATTAGTGAAATTAAATTATATAAAAAATATTTTATATAATTATTAATATATCCTTTCTTATTTAAATATTTAAAAAGATAATGCAAACTAATATTCTAATAAAGCATAAAACAAACGAAACAAATGCATAAAGCTGTCTATATACTATATGCTCTTTCTATTTTTGAGCTTGTAATAAACGTAAGAAATTTGGAAATGAATTAATGAATAAATAAATATTCATACTTGTATGTTATTATAAGCAATGAATATATATGGATGGATGTAGAGCACAATAAGTAGGAACTGATATATACAAAGAAATAGCATACTAATGTATTATTGTGTTATTATTTTTTTTTTGTAGTTCACAGGCGCGTTTTCAAGTAACTCTCATAATAGTAAAATTCCAAGAAAAAATGTTAAAGTTTCCAATCAAAGGCTATTAAATGAAAATACTAATGGTGATGAAGAAGGCAAAAATAAATATAAAAATGGCAATCTCATCGATGATTTGTCAAGTAAATATGAGAGCTTTGAAAATATAATAAAAAATACACAATTTGGTGAAAATGCTACTAAATTAAAAAATACCCTTTCTAAAAATATGCGTCCCCAATTGGAGCAATTAGGTACATATACAAAGGATACTATTGATAATAACTTATTGTTATGGAATGAAGGATTCAAAAAGAAATTTGCCAATCCTGAAAATGGAAACGAGGAATCTAAATCAAGCGATCAAAATGAAGGTGAAGCATCTGATACACCAGGAGACGGAATTTTTGGAAAAGTTTTCGAAGATATATCAAAATATCATTCGCAAATAAATAAGCAGTACAATGACAAAAAAGATGAATTAACAAAAAAGGCTAAAGACTTTGGAAAAGATATACAACCAGCAATAGATGAAAAGGTTAAAACTTATAAAGGAATGGTGGAATCTAACGTGAAACATCGATTTGACGAATTAGCAAAAAAAGCTATGGATATTGGAAAAGATATACAACCAGCAGTAGATGAAAAGGTTAAAACTTATAAAGGAATGGTGGAATCTAACGTGAAACATCGATTTGACGAATTAGCAAAAAAAGCTATGGATATTGGAAAAGATATACAACCAGCAGTAGATGAAAAGGTTAAAACTTATAAAGGAATGGTGGAATCTAACGTGAAACATCGATTTGACGAATTAGCAAAAAAAGCTATGGATATTGGAAAACAAATGTAACCAAAAGATATTAATGCAAAAGAAGAATTAACAAAAATAGAGAGTGAATAAAAAATATGATGCCATAAAATTGAAAATACAATGACACCGTGACAATAAATTTTCGGAAAAAATAAAAATTTTGATGAAGGAATGGCCCCAAAATATATGAATTAAAAGTTATATTAGGTGATATTGAGATCCAACAAAAGGAAAATTCGATGATTTAACAAATAATTTGTCAGATTCATTTGGTCATATATCAAAATGGGGTTAGGTTAATTTATTGTAGATTTAAGAATTAGTTGAAAGATAGGTACATATTCAAACAAACATTTTTATAGAACTTCTAAGAAATAAATTAATAATGATACTAATTCAGTTAAATATTTAAAAATAATTTTTGAGAAAAATATGAAGAATTTACAGTAACATTTCTTAAGCATTAAATAATCATGTAAAAAATTATTGAAACTATGTTAGGTTTGTGATCAAATCGAGAATTTAAAAGTTGTGTCAAGCAATCTTAAAGGATTCGTTAAGTTACATAAAAGGATTTTGATGAATCATTAAAAAAAATAATACAAATGATTACATTTAAGGGGCTTAAATATTATATATGTATTTATAAAATAAATAAAAGTTTATGCAAGTATTAACTAAGTTTGGTATTTATTCACTAACATGGTTAAATTTTTATTATATATGCATTATTTTAGTATATCTTCGCAAATAAAATGTATAATTTTAACTTTACATCTCAAAATGTATATTTACTTTTTTTATCCCCAATATACATTTTATTGTGAGAACATAATCATCAATTTTATTATTTTTTTTTTAAAGTTAATAAAATACATCTATTATTTAGGACTGTATACAAAATATATAGAAATAAAAAAGCGTATTTTAAAAATAAAGGACCTCTAAAATTTTTAAATTACAAACGAGTAATAAGCGCACCCTATATGGATCATTATAGTTTGTACTATTCGTAGAATGAGGTAATAAATGATTGCAGATGTGTAATTATGTGTGTATAGTTCTATTAATCAATACTTAAAAAATATATGATTTTATAGTTTTTCTATTTACCAATTGTATATTTTAAATAGAATGTTATTATATACAATTCAAAACATACTTAATTGTATATAATATATTTATTTTAAAAAATAAGATTGTCATACAATTAAAATGTTTGGCTTAAATAATTTTAGATATACTTTTTTTGAGTTGTGTAGTAATGAGCTAGCATCATTTTTTTACAGTGTGTTAGTACTAAATTATCAAAAATATATATATATAATTATATATATATATATTTATCAACTGATTAATATTATAAAATAAGAGGATCAAAAATATAAAATATCAAAAAACGCCTTATACATTATTTATGTATATAAATAGGTATTTTGTACATTTTAGTGAAACTACAAATGTAAAAAAAAATTTTCTCTATATATCCAAATATATTTATTTATAATTATCTACTAGAATGGTTTCTGATGATATCTTCATGTGAAATATGACTATAATTAATATTATTAATTTTTTTTTTTCGTTACATGTGAAATTAAATGCTTTAGAATACAATACTATTGGTAATGCACATCTAACTCCCCTTACTATAAAATAAATAAATAAATAAATAAATAAATAATTAAATAAATAAATAAATAAATAAAAATGGGGTTCATCTCATAAAGTAATATTAAGATTAAGGAGTCATTGCTTTTAGTCTAAATAAATACATATATCTGTATTAATTAATTAGGATTTTTAAAAGAATAATTTAATTATATATATATAAGCTTCATTACGATACAAGCGCGAGCTTGTTACGATATATTTATAAATTATAAATGTACAATCCTATATATGAAGCATTGAAAATAATGTAATTAACAAACGTATAAATTATCAATGGCGTTTTTATAAATGCCCATTACGCTTATTGTATATTAATATTATATTTTTTGCTTTAATTATAAAAAGATCTAAAATGACGAATATACCGTATCCAACGCCAAAGCATGCCATGAACTATAGTTATGGCGAAAATGAATCTAATAAAAATTTTACAAAAAAATATGTATATATTCCTTTATCCGTTGCATATTTGATAAAATTGTGCAAAACCACCATAATTAAGATATTGTCAATTATTAATATGTTATATCTATGCATTTTTTTAATATGGACTACAAACAGTTTCAACTATGTAAGTATCTGCATTCTTTGTATAATTTTATATATTGAGATTATAATTTAAAAATGTGTGATTCATTCATTGTTTGTAGTATATATATTAATTTAAAAATATAAATTTCTATATAAGGATTTATGCAACACATATACATAATTACACTTTATAGAAAGAGAATTATTATGGTAAACAAAAAAATTCCTATTCAATGGTTTACAGAAGATTATTATCTGACGCCAATTTAATAGTGCTAGGAAATAACCCTGTAATTAATTCAATATTAGATAATAATAGCGATAATGAAAATTTACTCTTAGTGCCTTTTTTAAAACCACCTCGAAATGCCTCTCGAAGGTCACATTTAAAGGCCCATCAAAATGAATCTATTAAGGTAACTCCAAGGGAGCATCATAATAAATCCCCAAATGGACTAATTAAAGTACCTCCAAAAGCTAATCCAGGGAATCCTCCAAATAGGGATCTAACTAAATCTCCCAATGGATTTATTAAAGTTCCCCCGAAAGTTACTCAAGGAAATCCTCCAAACAGAGATTTAACTAAATCTCCAAGTAGGGATTTAACTAAATCTCCAAACAGAGATTTAACTAAATCGCCAAGTAGGGATTTAACTAAATCTCCAAACAGAGATTTAACTAAATCGCCAAGTAGGGATTTAACTAAATCTCCAAGTAGGGATCTAAATGAACTTCCAGAGGGATTTATTAAAGTGCCCCAAAGAAGGGATCTAAATGGATATACAAAACTGAATAAAAATGAGAATACAGAGCTAATTTCAAGTATTCCTAAAGAAATACTTCAAAAGGCTCCACCTAATACGCGTATTTATATTCGTAAACTACCCCCATCACAATTAAACCCTCACTTATCTGGAAATGTTCCTGAAAATTTAAAATCAACTGCATACAGCAAGACAAGTTTATATGATTCCATGAAAAGGGAGATTCCTCCTACGGGCCCACCTAATTCTTCAATCATTAAAGGTGAAGGAAATATGCCAAAAAATATGCGGAAAAGTAATAATGGTGATAAAGGGAATAATAGCATGCCTAATAGTAATTCTGGAGATGGATCATTATTAAAGATGGTAAAAGGGGTAGAGTATTATACCAAATCATTTACAGATTCATTTCGTAATAATTTAAATGGAGTTGAATTTAAGGAGAACCATGCATTGGATATTATTGAAAAAAATGTTACCAGTGGTGTTAAAATCGCAAATAGTTCAATGAAAAAAGGCATGAATGCATTAAAAGAAAATACTACAGAAACGTTAAAAGCAATTGATACCGACGTCAAGCCATGTATAAACAATCTTAAAGATTCAATAATACATAACGTAGAAGCTGTAAAATCAGGGGAAATAACTATTTCAGATATTAAAGATTCGGTTATTGAAACAATAAATAATAATATTGAAAATACTGTTAAGCCTAAAACCGAACAAATAAAAAGTGAGGTATCGAATAAAATTGACCATATTTCTACGGAATTAAAAACACAGGTATATGATATTAAAGATAATATTAAAGACGGTGTGCACACTATTGGTACTGAGATCATTCCCCAAATTGGGCATACTATTAAAGATACTGTTGGAGATACAATAGAGGATATAGCTACTGGTATTGAAAAATCATCTGATGTAGTTAAAGAAAAAGTAATTGAAACTATTTGTAAGACTGATATTGTCCCCGCCCCCATAAAAGAAGTCGTTAAGATGTCAACTGATAAAAATGTTACTTCAATCGTGGCAAAAAGTGTAAAAAATGGAAAGCCTCCTAATGGTATAAAAACATTTTTTAAAAACCATTTTAGGCGTATAAAATTAGGGTGTTCGTTCGGTGTATCCATTTTAATGGCACTTGGAGCATTGATTAATCTAATAATAGGTCAGACGGTTATATCAATAGCCTTTTTAGTAATAGCATTATTAAGTTTATATTATTTTATATATATAATATACTTGAAAGATACAAAACTTTTCAAATGGATCAGATCTTTGAGGAAAAAGAAGCCAATTAAATTTCCAAAGAAAAAAAAAAATGTAAAAAAACAAAAATGAAATTATGACTCAAACTAAAATGGGGAAACATATAAAATATTAGACGTCTATAATTCAATAGTTGTTTGTTTTTAATTTTGGGAGAAAAATATGTATGTATATCAATTTATTTATTCATTCATAATATTTATATATGAGTAAGATATATTTTTATAAAATATTTATGCATAAAATGTTTTCAATATGCGTGCTAATTTATTGTTCTATTTATTTATTATTTTATTCAAAATTTGATAGTTTACATATATATATGTGGTATAATCAGTTTATTAAATAAAATATGCACGCATATATATACTTTTCAAATGTGTTATATGATTACATTATGTAATTATAATAATACAGTCATTATGACTATGTTTTATTTGGTTTTATAATATATTTGTGTAATTGAATTCAATATTATGTATATTGCTTATTAATACTATTTTAAATTAGAATTATATGATATCCTTGAACTTTATTTTTTTGTTTTGAAAATAATTTTAATTTTATATAAGATCACCATTTATGGCTTTTTATTATTAAAAATTTGATAAAACTACGAAAAAAATAAGTCTTTATTGGCGATTTATTGTGTTGTTACATAGATTTATCTATATACAACCAAAACAAAGGTAATGGTAAAATTACGTATCCACATATCGCTTGTTTGGATCGTGCAGAAAGTGGTTTATAACAATGGTTGTAATAAATTTGGTAGCCACATATTTACATATGCATAATATATAATGCTTAAAACAATTTTATTCGACGGTGGTATCATATTTTAAGGCATTTTATATTAATATGAGTAAATAATATATTTACATTTGTTATCTTTATGCCAATATATTTCCTTTTAACAAATATTTGTTATATTGAGCAATAGTATAATTATTGCATTACATATATATAATTGTATATTCCTCATAAGACCATATTTATTGTTTTACCTTAACCCCTTTTTTAGTTTGTCCAATAAGATTATATAGTAATAGCTAATTTCCCCAAATAATGTAATGTAAATTGAATTTATTTAATACATACATAAGCATATATATGCGTGTGATGTGAAAATGTATAATGCAAATAATTTATATTTATATATTTTTATAGATTTGCACTTTGGGATTATAATTTAATCTACAGTGCCATTTATGGATTGATTACAATATATATATATATATATATATATATATATATACGTATATACCTGTTTATTTAATATTATGATTTTCTGAAGCAATTTCAAAGAATTATATTTAATTTCATCATATGGTGTTACATATAAGTTTAATATATACTCGTTTATTGGACACCTTTTAAGATTTTTATAAATGTAGGCTTTGCCCATTTTAATAAAATATGGATTTTTGTGAATGAAATGTTATATATCAATGTAATTATATATTTATTATGGAATTGGTTAAAAATTATTTTCATTATAATTAACATAAAAAACAATAATATATCCCCCTATTATTGATGTTATAATTATAATTTCAATATGTAGCTATATAAACATATTATGCACTTATTTACTTACGTAACAGCATGAAGATTCTTTATGAAAATTATATAAATACATTTTTATTATTGATAGTATCCAAGTCATAGCATATTTTGTTTCTTTCTATGTAATGATTATACTATTATATAAACATATAGAATCATTAATAGCTCTAGTTCAAACGAAAAACCAGCTTGCGGTGTTCCAATATATAGAGAAATATAAATAAATTATTAAGGAATGAGGATTAACGCGTAATTTTATCGTTTTTCAATATATATTAGTGAATGTATAAGCCTTACCTCATTTTTAGTGCCTTCCTTTACTATTATTTTTAGAAATGACACTATTTTTTAGTTTTATTCCATTTAAAAAATCAATAAAGTATTTTTAGAAAATCGGAATAAAAAGGGGGCTGCCTCTCTCTGCATAGATATATAATATTGGCATAGAATACCTTTAAACATAACTTTATGATGCATTATAGGGGAGTTATTATTTTTCATTTTTATTAGTATTTCTTTTTATTATGGCCTTAAAATAAATTGAAATTTGTCATTTTATTAAATGCACCTAAAACTACAATATAACTTATTGTAAATTATATCTCATAAAAGCATATTATAATATAATAAATTTGATTTAATAGCAAAATTAATTATAATATCCGACATTCCGTTTTTTTTGATATTTTAAAATTTCTTTGGATATTTTTTGCAATTTTCGATACGATTTTAAATATTTTTGTATAATATAAATATTTTATTTGTGCGCAAAATGCTTTATTGGAATGCAAATATTAAAAAATATATATGTTTTAAATAAGTGATACCTTCAAATTTTACGATATATAATAAGAAAAATTATTGAATCGACAAATAAAATACAGATCAAAAAAATAAAAATATTATTAAAAAAATACATAATAATTATAATAAAAAATAAAAATAACAAAAAGTTTAATATTGATCAATTTTTCTGAAATTATATACAAAATTTTTTGCGTATTATATGAAAAAATACAATTAATTTAATTTTTAATATTCATTAAATAAAAGGTTTAAATTTTTATATTAAAAAATGCATATATTATTTTATAAAAAAAATAATATAAAAATTTATCTATGCAAAATGATAAATATTTTCTAGCCTATGCATATTTATATAAAAGCGTGGGCCTAAAATGTTTATTATAAATTATAATATATTTAAAGGAACTAAATATTGAAAATATAGCCCCCCTAATACTTATTTACCTATTATATGATAAAATGAGCAATGAATTACATGAATCACGCTTTTTTATTAGTTATATTTTTCTATAAAGACTACAAATATAATTATTTAGCCCTTGTAAGTTAAAAAACCTCAAATGCAATTTTGGATATAAAGCGATTTACATAAAAAATACGTAACAACAATAATAATGAACAGCATCGAATTCATAGAAGCGAATGAGATTATATAATTAACTTTTTAACTATAATAACATACTAAAATAAAATTATACATATATACACAAAAAAATGGAAACTTTCAAAAGAAGTTGTAACTTTGAAGGAATATATATATTCCACCTATTTAATAAATTATTTTTATTTGGAACATTATTGTTTATATTCACGAACACAATAAAATGGGTAAGTAGAAAATTTAATTAGTATTGATATACACAAGTTTTATGCCATGTGGAATCGCTATTTATTTTCTTAATATTATGCATTATTGCTGTATGAATGGACATGCTTATGCAATTTCTATTGCACTAAATGAATATTTGTATGTAACTTTGTATTATATGAACTTTAATAACTCAACGATTTATGAAACATATTTTTATTTATATTTAGGATTATAACAAACATGAAAATAATGAATTTTCAGAAGTAATACGATATAACAGAAACTTATCATATTCCCCAGAAGGCATGGAATTGTACGATGAAGGATACTTTCATGGGGGCGGTATAAAATTAGAAAATAATATGATGCCTCCAGAGTTTGAGATTAATATGTTACCTGAATATTATGGTATGGGGAATATGGAATATGGCTATGGCATAAAAAATAAACAAATTTTAAAAAATATTGATACAAACTATGGAGACATACAAAGAATAACAAATTTAGACTCTTTAAAAACAAATAATTTTAATGAGAACAATAATGTTGCTACAAAAACTAAAAATAATTCAAAGATATTATATGGTTTTCAAAAAGATAAAAAATCCCAAAGCAAACCAAAGGTAGAAAATAAAAAGGTTCTTTCTAATAATAAAATTGAATTGAGTAATAAACAAATTAATGGAGACATTAATATGCATAAAGAAGTAAAATTTTCAAACAAAGTTGATGATATTAACATTGAGGAATATATTAAATTACATCCCAATTCAGATGTACACAGAGTCCTTAATCAATCGGGATTTAAAAAAAATGACGGAGTAGCGTTTGTACCTAAAATAAACCATGATTACACAAATAAAAAAAATATTTCCATAGAAGAAATACCAAAAATTGTTGAAAGCAGAGAGAATAAAAAAAAAAAATCTAAAGATATGCTAAAGAATATTCCACATAATGATCACGGTTTAAATAAATTAAATCAAAATGAGAAGGAGAGAATAAAGGTGGTACGTAACGAATCAATAACCACAATTTTGGATCAAATAGAAAATGATTCTGACCAAATTAATTCTATAATAAAATCGCCAAACAAACAAAATAACCTAACAGTAAATGTAAAAATGCATGGCCCGAAAAATTTAAAAAATAATACACAAATAGAGATACTCGAAAAACTAAAAGAGGAAATAAAACCAGAAGATGAAGAACTCAGGATAATAATACAAGAAAAAGAAAAAGAACTCAAAGAGAGTATAAAAATACAAGAACAAGAAAAAGAACTCAAAGAGAGTGTAAAAATACACGAAAAAGAAAAAGAAAAAACGAAAAAGAAACCTTTTTACAAAGTAATATTCAATAAAATAAAAAAAAAATTTGAGACATATTATATTCGAGGATTTGGAAAAGTTCTTTTAATAGTAATTTTTTTTCATTTAATTGTTTTGTTATTAATAATATGTTATGTTATAAGTGTAATACGTCCAAAAACAAATAATAATACGCCTTCGAATAGAGGATCACGATTATAGGACAATTTTTTCATAATTGAAGGAAAATGCTATTTTATATATAGTTAATACTATGTATAAATAATGTATAATATTATTTGT
This sequence comes from Plasmodium vinckei vinckei, assembly GCF_900681995.1. Lineage (NCBI taxonomy): Eukaryota > Apicomplexa > Aconoidasida > Haemosporida > Plasmodiidae > Plasmodium > Plasmodium vinckei. Next base: position 533,263 of record NC_051294.1, read on the forward strand.
TTATAGCAATGTTTTATGTATTGTATTTATATGTGTTTGCTAATCAAAAAATATAGTAATCCCGTATTATATTTAAACATGATTGTATATTATTGCTGCTAATTTTCACATTTTTTATTAAATACTTATCTAATGTTTATAATTTAATTTTTTTCATGTTTTTATTTTAAAATTTGTTGATATTTATATTTATGTTCTCTATTCTAATATGATCAATTAATATGAATTATGTAATATATGTATTATATATGTTTTTTATTTATTGCATGACTGCTGATAATTTTTTGAAAGTATTTAATTTAATTGGTTTATTATTGATTAAATTTGCATCTTTTAAGTATAATAATGTTTTAAATTATAATTCCGTATCCGTATTCAATTGCTTATTATCTCATGATGTGCTATTATAATCACTTTTTAAATATTTATTAAATATGTAAAAAGAGGTTATAAGTTTTATTAATTATATAGCTATTTCGTGTGTTAATTAAAACATTATTTAAAAATCATTAATAAAACAAATAAAAAATATTTTTTTCAATATTTCGCACTTTAGATATATACGTCGTATTATAGGAATTCTTGATATACATTTAAGAGGGGATTTTGCCACTAAAAATAATATCACCACTAATAATATTATTATGTTTTTTGATTCATTGTTATGATTTTAAATATTTTTATGAAAATCACGCAGTTTTAAGATTAAATTTGTAATAGTAATAAGAATAGTATCATAAAAGTGGTTTAAATTGTATTAAATAGTCAATTGGTATTAGCAAATAATATTTAATTAACCCATGTTTTTTCATGTCTTTCATATATTTATATAATTATATTGAAAATTTTAGCTTAAGCAACAGCATTTATTGATTTGCGTGTGTTACAAAACTGTAAAACAATTATATGAAATTATTTTTACTTGCTTAACCACATATATATTATATCTTATGATACAGCTGAAAGTTTTTAATCGCCATAATAGTTAGATAGTTTAAGCATTAAGTGCACCTTTTATTCTCACTTTTAAACACATTAAAGAAAAATATGCTATTTTAGATAGATTCATATCTTAAATATTTCTATAATCCTCATAAAACAACGTAAATCAAAATATATTACTATAATATTTATTAACTTTTATTTAATATATTGTCTTTACTCAACTAATTGTAAGTTTGATATGAGCATTTTCAAAAAATGTAAACAAAATAAAACTTAATATAAAGTATACAAATAAATAAGTAACAAATAAAAAATACATGATCAAAATTTACAAATGATTTATTTATTTAATTAATGGATTTTTTTAAGATAATGAAGAGAAAATTTCATTCTTAGTATATTATTAAAATATATTATAATATATTATAATATATTATAATATATTATAATAGCATATTTTAATAATAAACTTCAATGACAGTGAACCTATATTATATAGTACATGTTTTAAAATGCTATCCTTTTAGATTCATGCAAAAGGATACTAATAATATGAATTTTTATTATTCCTACTATTAATAATGTCCCTCAAGGCTATCTTTTCCGCTTCAGTCATTGTTTCGGGATATACATGTACAAATTCAATTATTAAATCTCCTTTATGATTTGGATTATCCAAATATGGCATTCCTTCATTCGGTATGATCATTTTCGAGTTAGGGCTAACAACATTATCTACATTTATAATTATATCTTTATTATCCAATGCTTTTACTGAAAAATCAAAACCTTTTAAGGCCTGCTCTAAGGTTATATAGTGCTTATATACCAAATTGTTACCTCTTCGGATGAGGGTATCATGTTTTTTCGTAGTAATCCTGAAAGTAACATTACCTGGTGGTGATGAAGGAGATACTTGATCTCCCTCCCTATGAAACACAATCAAAGTATTATCATCAAATCCAGGTTTAATATCAATTACAAGGGTTTTATCGATTTGAAAATGTGTTACTCCAACATATACATTTTTGACAATTGTATACTCTTTTTTGCATCCCTGATATAACTCTTCTAATGTTAACTCAAGCGTTATTTCACGTGAGCCGGCTTTATTATGGCTTATTTCTAATATAAAAATTAAGGAATAAAATATATACAAATATTAACATTATGCACATGTAGCAGCGTTTATTTTTATTGATATGCATAATATTTTTTTCATCGTATTATTATATATAATTATATTGAAATAAATGCATATAATATCATTTGGGTTTTAATTTATGGTATATTTCATTTAGCACATACTCACAATATTATAGTTTATACATTTTTAATATTATATTTTTTATTTCGTATATAAATATATCCATATATATTCTTACTTCCAGTTTCTGAATAAATATGTGATTTAGATTCGACAGAATGTAATAAATTAGATAATCCAGTATATTTATCATTAAGCATTGACTTAAACGAAAAGTTTTTCAATGGATTTATAATTTTGTTGAGATATTCGGTGTGATCAAAGGGTTTGGGAGCTTCCATAGTTCCTTTTATGCCTTCAATACCATATGTATCATAAATTTTCCTTTGGTTTTCATCGGATAGCACAGAATATGCGCTTGAAATATTCTTAAACATTTCTTCAGCATATAGCTTATTATCATCATCAAGATGTTTATCTGGATGCCATTTTATGGCGAGCTTTTTATAAGCTTTGGTTATTTGATCAAGATCGGCGCCTTTTGGAACGCCTAAAATATTATAATAATCCTGCAAATTGATAATATGCGAAAATATAAATGATTTATGTATATAACTCTATTGTAAACTTATTAAATATAGTAATTATATTTATCATTTTTTTATGATTGTCTTTAAGCATTAATTTTTTTATATAAGTTAATGTAAACTTAGTATTATAGATGTTATTATTATGATACCTCACTATGTAATTTTTGAAAGGTACGAGTTTTTCCCCTCATATGTTCTGCTAATATCCTTTGGGGTCTTAGGTCTGATACACTTCCAAGCATATTCTCATATGTATTTTTTTCATTGATAATCTAATAAAATAATGTAAATGTTAATGGTGTTATAAAATGGGCTAACAGTATAATAATTATTTTTAGAGAACTACACACATATATGGGCCAAAATTTTTAATTTATATTAAGATATTATTTTTTTTCTTACACTTTCAGTATATTTTTGTATATAAATTATATAAAAAAATAATAATAGTTTAGCATATGGGATAAAGCCATTTTGGGGGCGATCTTTTTGATATTTATTATTTTCCATTTTATATAGCTTTATATAACTAAACACACTGGTTGTATGTAAGATAAATATTATTATTAGTTTACAATTTTCCTTATTTGTGTATTTTGTTTTTTGTAAATTATTTTAATTCTTTGCGTATAAAATTATTGTAAATATAAATAAAATAAGTTCAATACTATATAATATATATATATTACACGAAGACATGAAAGGTATTCACTTATTTCATTAAGCTAAAACACAAAGTTAATGTGTTATATTTATTGCAAGTGTATTATGAATTAATACTAAGTAAATGTAAATACAAATATAATTTTATATTTATTTTATAAGAATATTTTATATTAAAAATATATAATAAAATTAAATTGTTAATTTACACAATATCTGTTATGAATGTTTCAAAATATTTTTATAAATAATTTTTTAAATGTTCATTTATGAGAATATATTTTTTTAAAAATGTGTATTTAAAATATAATTGAAAAATACTGATTAAAATAAATATTTATTCTAGATCTAATGATTCTTATTTCAAATGATAAATATGCTCTCATTTAGATGTGCAAATAGAATTCCCCATTTTTTGGGGTTATTTTTTAAAGGTTATTGCTTTAAACAAAAAAAATTTTTTAAAGAAGGAAATTATTTAAAAAATTTTATTTTACATTTCAAATAATTTTTAATAAAATTATTAGTGTGTATTATTACTTAATTATGTATTTAATACGTATCAAATTATGGGCATTCATGGTTCATGGCTCTGTTTCAATTTCTAGCTTAACGTGTAAAGATCCAAAGGTGGAATTTATTTTCCGATATAATTCTCTATTTGGGCTCGAATTCATTTTTTATTTTTTTAAATTTAATATATTAGTTTATTCAATTTTATTGAATATATACAAGTATAAATTATTAAATGAAAAAAATATGCGTATCATACCCCATAATTTTTTAACCTTTATATGAAGTCAATATGTAATGTAAAAAAGGGAATGATCATTAATATGAAAAGATTCTTATAAATTTTTTTTTTCGCAATTTATAATATTCTCTTTTAGTACTTTCATTTATCTTAAATATTAAATATGGCTAATGCATAATATCGTTATTTTATATTTTATTGTTAAATTCATGGTAAATATATTTAAGAACTCTTATTATACTGTATCATAAGTTCCTATTATATAGAAGTATTAATCGGATTTTAAGGTTAGATTGAGGTATACGTAGCAAAATATACACGCATTTGGTTTATTTGATGAGTAACGGTATTTATTAAAACTTACTATTTGATGCCACAGTTATTTGAATTTAATATGAACCTTACCTCAAACAGTAAGATACTTATATATGAAGGTATAAATTATAATAAAATGCCTTTTAATACAGTGTTTACATTATAATTTAAATAGACATCATGTTTATTTTTAATATTAATTAAATAAATTATGTATTACTATAATAAAGAACCATAAAATATAGATCAAAAATTGGTACAACTTTATATATAATGAAGTTTCATGTTTTAAGTATATATTAAAATGGGTAAAAAAAATATACATATATAATATATTTAAGTTATATTTATAATTACTATGTATTTATACATCACAGTATTTTATATTTCTGGTAATTTTCTAATTGATATTAATAGAAATTGTCTTATATGTTTTTATTTAATTGGCATAAAAGTATAAAATTCGATTCGTCATAAACATCTTATAACCAAATTCTTGAAAATAAATATTTGAATTGACAAAATTAAGATTATATTTTTTTAATATATTTATATTAATATTCACTATTTGAATTCTTTAAACGGGTTCAAAGACAAAATTTAAGGGAAAAAATATAAATAATAAAGATAAAGTAAATGATAAGTATATTAATTTGAGGATGGTAATCGATGTATTTTATGATATTTCTATATTGATAGGCAATTAATTATTAACAGGTTTTAAGTTTTATGATAATAATAAAAGTACGAAACATAAATTTTGAACGGTAAAAAAGTTACCAAACTAATATAAAGGGCAATCAAACAGAAAATATAATTGAATTATAGCATTCATTATTTGGTCACCGCCGACGGTTTAAAAGATTCATTTTAATAAACCAAAAAAGGAAGAGAAAATAAATATTAATATATGATTCAAAAGGAGACAATTGTTTTAGGAATAGTAATAATAATTAATACATTTTAAGACATTGTTTATTTGAAGACAAGTAATGGTTGGGTTTATAGGAATAATTAAAACAATAGAATCAGCAAAAATATAAATTATATATTTTTAACACAAAAAGGTGATAGCATTAAATGTATAAAAAGTCTGTACAGAAAAACGTTTTATTAATTATATACTCATTTTATTTGGTCATAAAATAAAATACATGCAGATCTCTCATTGTATAGAAAGTCATGACCAAATTATATACTAAATAATCATTTCTAAAACGAAAACAATGCTTTGTGATGACAATTTCAATAAATATTATATATGAAAATAAATAAGTTATATTAATATATGTATCACAATATTAGCATTTTAAAAGAGTTTTCCTTGAAATACATATACTTCATACTATAAACTATTTTCAAGACCTATAATAAATGAATATTTTTTAATTCTTTCTTTTTTATTGCGGAAAATATCGGAAACACATCCATTATCATAAATCTACAAAAAAAAGCAAAAATGGATAAATATTAAAAGAAAATTTTAAAATTTGTGTATGAACAACATATAAATATGTCGATTTATAAACTGATAATATATTTTTGATAAACGTTAAAAAACGAGAATAAAATTATTATGTTATTAGAATTTGAAATTGCTTACAGAGTTGATATAAGTAACATCAACTTCATCTTCGTCGTCGTCTTTTTTAATTATAAATCCGGATATGTTATTACCCAATTTCATTAACGCTTCCTCGGCATCAATGTCAGTTTCGATTGGTTTTGCATTATTTAACATTTCTTTCATATTAATTTCTTCATCGCTATCATTGAGATGATTCATAGTTGTTGAAGGACAAAGAATTACAGTTGCGTCATCTGACACCTACAAAATTAATGAATAAAAAAATATATGTATTGTATAAATTAATGTATAATAATGTGAATAATACAATTTTTAGAGGAATAATGGAAAAAAATATTCTTACTTTAACGCGTGCGGCTAAAGCATATCTTTTTTGGGGGGATGATTGAGTACGAGATATCCTACTTTGTTCCATTATGATTAAATTTGGGTTGTATACACGAACAACTTTTCCTAATAAAATTATTATTTTACATGCATAAATTATATATTGTGAAACTCACAAAATGAAAAATAAAATAATAACATGGGCATTGATAATAATAAAGACGATATGGCGAATAAAGAGTATAATAACATATTAGATTTAATATTTTTTATATACTATGAATAAGGCTGCCATCAAATTTTTGGATGCCATTTGGGTTCCATAACATGTTTATTATATCATTATACTAACGAAACCAAAAAATATATGTATGTATATGACAATAATTTTTTTAATGTTAACTTAATTTTGTAACTTAAATATTATTTTTTATTGGTACATTATCGGTAAATGGAATTTTAACATTAAGCTTTCCAATATCTATATTTCCAAATTTCTTAGAATATTTAATTGCGTCGGGGTTTTGTTGAATGTCAATAGTGTAGCCGTTTGTACTCGCAGCAAGCTTTTGTAACAGTATTACAGCTTCGTTCACGTTTTTTTTTGCTTTTTCAATTTCTTCATGGTCTTCACATAATAGACTCGTGGGTTCCTCATCACTTTTATTCGAACGAATATTGGTCACAGGGGAATTGCTTTTAATGTATAAAAAAGGAAAATAAATCAATTTTAAAATGATATCGTGATTACTTAATCATTATATAAGTGTATATTACACAAATATGTATAGTTATATTAGATGTGTATATTATATATATATACATTCTTACCCAGGTTTCTTTGAAGAAGACTTTGCTTGCATCTCTTTGTTTAAAGCAGCTATTTGTTGAGCGATTTTGAGTAAAGAAGATCCGCGTGGAGTAATATTATATTTAATAGGATCGGTTGAAGTATTGTTGCATCCATTACCTTTGCCTGAAGTAACATTGTATTCAGTTATTACAGATATTGTAACACCATCATCAATAGTTTCGGTTGAAATAGTATTTCCTCTAAATTCGTTTGCAAGTGTCTTATTGCTAGCATATGCAAATAAGACTAAAAGAGCAAAAACGGTGTTCATGCACCCTTTATTCATTTTGGGTTTGATAAACAAAAAAATAGGGAACTAAAAAAATTGAAACTAAACCATCGAAAACAAACAAAATTGGAACTATCAAAATTGAAGCATAAAAATTGAAGCATAAAAATTGAAGCATAAAAATTGAAGCATAAAAATTGAAGCATAAAAATTGAAGCATAAAAATTGAAGCATAAAAATTGAAGCATAAAAATTGAAGCATAAAAATTGAAGCATAAAAATTGAAGCAAAAAAATTGAAGCATAAAAATTGAAGCACAAAAATTGAATCAAAAGGCTTTCACGAAAATTATAAAAACAAATATTTATTTAAAAATAAATGTTTAAAATATAATTTGGATAATCGTTTAAATGGGAATTTATGAAATTAATAAAAATTAATTTATCAAGTATTTAATTATTTATTTTGTACAATTTATTCTGAATTTGGAAAAATTATCTGTTTTTTATTTAAATTACTCGTTGTAAGGCAAGAAGAGTAACTAGTATCTCACAAATAATGAGTGCCCTAAATATTATGAGTTAATTATCGGAATATAATATACAACAAAATTTTTTAATTATATTATATAATAATATTTTTATGTGTTACATTATGGGCATACAAATCTTGAATTTTCAAATTCCATTAAATTAAAATTAAAAAAAATATAAAATCTTCATAATACATGGAATTGTATTAATGCCCACCTTTATTATAAACACATTGAAAAAAGATGTGTTACTGGATATCAAATCGATAATATAAAATATAAATCTAGGCATACGATATAAAAAAATATATTATTTGAACATAATTAAAGACACATATATAATGAACGCATTATTATGTTAGGAATACATACATATTAATAATTATATACAAATACAGTGTTTGCTACTTATTTTCATTTATTTAGAGTATAAAATATTTATTTTGTATTTTTAAATGTTAAACAAATTAATTTTATGCTAAAATTTACATTATTTACTATGGTTGCAACGATTACAACTACAATAATAATATTACTATCCATCACAACAATAGCATGATAATTTTTATATTGTGCGAATTACGCTTTCTGTAATTTTTTTTATTATTTTTAATCAAAATATTATAATATATTCCTTTGCCAAAAAAATGTCCATTGTTGTAGTATTATAAATGTCTTTTGTAAGTAATGTAATTATAAAATATACTTTTTATATAGCAAAATAAATTGTGTTGTACACAAATTAAAATTCAAAAATATATAAAATTACACAAAAAAATATAAAACAAACTATGGAGTACATATACACAAAATATATTTTTATTTTAATTATAATTTGATTGTGTTGGGATTCTCATGGTTGATGGGTTCTGGGTTATAGTTGTATTTTCTGAATTTGCGTTTTTGGTTGGGATTCAAGGATATATTATTATTAGTTTTTTATATTTTAATACTAAATATGATTACCCATATATAAGAGCTCTTATATTGCGGATGTCTGACCTGCGAAATGTGCTCATCAAAATATATAATATGCTTATTTTATTTAATCAATATTTTTATTTAATAAAGTGTCTTATTTGTATGTCACAACTTTTAATTTTAAATTACAATTTCCCCCAAACGAATTCTAATAATATCTTATATATGAAGGTATATATTAAATAAATACATTTTAAATATTTATCTATACTACAATATGTGTGTGTCGATATGCATATTTAAGTTATGTATTAAATCAAAAGCAATATAACTATTTCCCCAATCTAAGCGTTTTTTATGCTCAACGCATAGAAAATGGTCTGGACATAAACCTTTTAGGACCTCATAGATAATAAAAATTTGATGGTTATTGATATTAAAGATATGTCTAAATTTTATGATATATTTAATATTTTATGTACTATGTATACTAATATTGATATGAAATATCCAAACTTCGGGGCACATTGTAAGCATTCTAAAGAATTCGTTAAAAATATACAAAACATCTGATGGCAATCTTAATGATAATTCACATACCCAAGTGATGTTTATTTTATCAAATGTGTAGACAATTTTAATAATGATTATGCTAAAAAAATGTTATATGTAAAAATATTCATGGTTTTCCAATGAAAAAAACACATCTTAAAGTTGATGCATCAGGTTTTAGAGAATATCAAAATAAAATTTCCTCAACTGAAACTGTAACATCATTTTCTGTAATTCCGCCATCAATCTTAAACAAATTAATTTCAATTCCATTTATATGTTCTGCAATATCAGTTTTTTAGGAATTACGTATAAGATAAACAATAAAAAATTTTAAAATATAATATTTTAAAAATACTTTCTTTATTACAGAATTTGTGAATATATAAAAAAGTTATACAATTTTAACAATTATATATTAGTATTCATTATATGGATTCCAAAAACGCTTTAAAAGACAAAATTTAATAGAAAAAAATAAAGAGAAAATAAAATATTCATATATGATTCTAAGGATGGTAATCAACATGTTTTAGGATGTTTCTATATTGATAGATAACTTATTTTAATCAAATTATTGAAATTTATACAAACATAAGTAATACATAATATAAATTGTGACAAAAAAATCCAAAATATCATTTTTAGCAAAAAAAAAGTAGCAATCATTAATTTAAAGGAAATTCCATACATAATAAAATTTCCACATATTACACCACTTATGTTTAATTTATTCATAAATTAAACACATGAGATGTATACTTATATTAAAAATTGGGAAAATCATATACAAAACAATCTTTCTTAAAAAACAAAATATATTTTATGATAATAATTTAAAATGAGCATCATGTGTGAAAATGGGTTTATTGTTTTTATATAAATGTTGCAAAATTAAATTGTTAAAAGGCTACTGCACAAAACATACTTTATTGATTATTAAAGTAATATTGTAAGGATATAATACTCTGCATTGCTTCTATATTTGCATTTTTAACAACGAACTTTAGGGGAATAAACGCATTAAAATCCATCTACAAAAAAAAACACAAAAATAGATAAATTATAAAATGTCTAGTTTTCTTTGTGAATAAATAGATATATTATAAATATATGCATTTATTCGGAAACTATACACTTCTGATAAGTGATAAACGATTATAATTGGATGAAAAATCATAATAAAATAAATAGCGAAACAAAATTATTATAATATTAAAATTTGCATATTGGCTACCGAGTTGACAAAGGTAACATCAACGTGATCGCTTTTTTTTCTAATGAGGTATCCAGATAGGTTAACAAACGTCTTTTTATAGTATCCATTTTGAGAATCATCGTCAGAATCAACATTTGTCTTGAATGAATTCATACTTTCTAAAACTTTGTTTTTAAAGAGTGGTCTATTGAAACCGTTCTGATTATTTATATTTCCTGAAGCCATGACAATTATAGTTGTATTTTCTGATATCTACAAAATTAATAAAAGTGTATTTGAATAAATTCCATGCAATAATATGAGAAATACGATTTATAGAAAAACAGAGATGGAAGGTTTCCTTACATGAACTTTTTTGGCTAAAGCATAAAAACATCTTTTGGATGATAACATCGGATTATGGTAAAATTTTTTTACCATCAACAAATTTCTATTGTATGAACGGACAACTTTTCCTAAAAAAAATTATAATTTTGCATCATATAAATTGAAATATTATGAAAATTAACAAACAAACGATAATAAGTGAAGCATATAGTCACGATAGTAATAAAGACAATATATTGAATAATGAGTGATAATCATATATTAAACTGATTAATTAATTATTTTTTATATACCATAAATAAAATTCGGATCGAATTGTTGAGCCCCATTGGGATCCCATAGCATGTATATTATATCATCATACTATTGAAAAAAAAAATATATATATATAATTATTATTTTTTTATTTGAGCTTAATTTTATATCTTAAATATTGGTCTGTAATTCATACCTTATTGGGATTGGAAATTTTAATTTTGCATTTTTCAATGTAGGATTTTTTTTTATTCTTCATATAATACATTTTTACGCCTTCACAAGTCGTACAATGATGTTTGTAGCCCTTTTGAGTTGTAGCATAGTATTTTAAAAACTTTACAGCTTCATCCATAACTTCCATTGCTTTTTTTGTTTCTGATGGTTTTGTGCATAATAAGTGCTTGGCTTCTTTATATATTTCATCCACTTTAGATAAAACAGGAATATATCTATTTTTAATTTTGAAAAAAAAAAACAAATATATTTATAAAATGCCATTTTGTGATTAATCATATGCATGCCTATATTTCTTATAATAATGCATGCAATGCATATTTATATATTGCCATATTTTCTTACCCAATATGAGATGAAGGAGGATTAGTTAAAACGGCTTGGGGTAAAGCTATTTCAAATGAAGTTGTTTCAGGTAAAACTGGTTCAGGTAAAATTGTTTTAGATGGTGGTGTTGTGGATAAAGTAGCTTGGGATGAAGTCTTTTTGCGTCGAATTCTTTTGGGTCGAATTCTTTTGGGACGAGGTGTTCTGGATGAAAGTGATTCAGATGACGATGATAAGGATGGATTATTTTGGGGCCGAGTTTTTGTGTATCGAGCTCTTTTGCGTCGAGGCTCGTTGGTTAGAGTTGTTTCGGATAATGATTCTTTTTTTGGATATGTTTCGGATACTGGTTCTTTTGTTAAATCTGTTTCGGGTAATGGTTCTTTTTTTGAATCTGTTTCGGATAATGGTTCTTTTGTTAAATCTGTTTCGGGTGATGGTTCTTTTGTTAAATCTGTTTCGGGTAATGGTTCTTTTGTTAAATCTGTTTCAGATAATGGTTCTTTTTTTGAATCTGTTTCGGATAATGGTTCTTTTGTTAAATCTGTTTCGGGTGATGATTCTTTTGTTGAATCGGTTTCGGGTAATGGTTCTTTTGTTAAATCTGTTTCAGATAATGGTTCTTTTTTTGAACCTGTTTCGGATAATGGTTCTTTTGTTAAATCTGTTTCGGGTGATGATTCTTTTGTTAAATCTGTTTCGGGTGATGATTCTTTTGTTGAATCGGTTTCGGGTAATGGTTCTTTTGTTAAATCTGTTTCGGGTAATGGTTCTTTTGTTAAATCTGTTTCGGATAATGGTTCTTTTGTTAAATCTGTTTCGGGTAATGGTTCTTTTGTTAAATCTGTTTCGGATACTGGTTCTTTTGCTGAATCTGTTTCGGGTAATGGTTCTTTTTTTGAATATGTTTCAGATAATGGTTCTTTTGTTAAATCTGTTTCGGATACTGGTTCTTTTGTTAAATCTGTTTCGGATAATGGTTCTTTTTTTGAATCTGTTTCATATAATGGTTCTTTTGTTGAATCTGTTTCGGATAAAATTATTTTGTCCCGAGTCTGTTCGGGTGGCGCCAAGTTGCCTGCTACATATTCGGTTGTAAGGACTTTATCGCTCACATATACGAACAAAATTAAAACAAAAAAAAATGTTTTAACGTATCCATTATTCATTCTTCAATTTGATAAATAACGTACTAAAAATTGTTGTACTTTTTTAAAAATCAAAATCTCGAACAAATTTATTATTTTAATTATAATCGAAGCAAAATATTTTCGAAAAAACAGAAAAAAACGCTTATTTAAACAAATATAAAAATATTATTTATGTAATAAATTTGTATAACTATTTAATTTGTATGTTTTATTTGATTACAAAATTCAACATACTTCTTATTTAAATAATTTCGTTACAATACAACGTTAACAATATAGTTTTCCATAAATAATGAATATAAAAAAATATTATGACTCTTAATTTCTCTAATATTATAATATCTAAAATAAATTATCATAATTATTATACATATACAAATGTTTTAATGCATACCACTGTAGATATATGATTTTTTATTCGTGCAACCATTAAACTAAAATAAAAATTAAAATTTATAAAACATTTCGCTTTATAGCATTATACATATATGTCTTTCTATACATACATAAAAAAATAATAATACTTTGACGATATAAAATCGATAATTTAAGCATAAATATAAGAAAATAATATGAAAAACATATATTTTTTTAACATAATAGCTGTTAATACATTATTTGAATATAAATATAGATACATATGTCAGCGAGTAAATAACTATGGCAGAAGTACATCGCAATAGAAGCTATACCAAATAGTACTATTGTTATTTCTTTTTATTTATTTTGAGTACAAAGCACATTTTCTAATTTTTTAAATATTAAAACAAATGCATTTAAACAAATATTATTTACATTTATAATGATTGTAGCAGTTACAACTACAATAATAATATTCTTAATCCATAATAAAATGAAATCACAATTTTTATATTATTCCAAATAAAGTTTTCTGTGGTATTTATTATTAATTTTAATAAAAAATGACGAATAGTATTTTTATAATATCATATTAGGCGATAAAAGTTGGTGTTGTTAAAGTATTGTTGCGCTGCCCTTTTGTGCATTAATGCGAATTATAAATTTCGCATTAATAGCGAAACATTGTGTATATAAAATTAAAAAAAAATACAAATAAATAAAATATAAAAATAAAATAATGAAGCATAAAGTTGTAAAGTCAAGAAATACATATATATTAATTTATTTTTTAATTTTAACATTCTTGGTGCCGGGGTGTTCATCCTTTATGGATCATGTATTTGCATTATGAATTATAGTTTCGTTCACTGAATTTGTGTTTTGAGTTATAGTTTGGAGGATATTATAATTTAATTTTGTATAATTTTATCATATTTATTGGTCTTTGGATGCTAATTAAATACATTTACCACTCCGTATGTTTAATCTCGAATTTATGTATAAATATGCAACAAAAAAGGATGATAAACACTAAATGAAAGGCATATCATAAATAATAACAGTTATATGTGTACCATTCACAAATTAATACATATAGATGTATCTAAATATTAAAAGGTATAAACAAATTATATACAAAGAAAATATTATTAAAACAAGAAAACACTTTATGATGGTAATTTAAAGGAACCATTACGCATAGAAATAAATCGTATTATTAACATAAATCTTCTAATAATACGGTGCTGAAAAACATATATTTCATATATGTTAATCAAGGTGCAAATAATCTTCAATATTTTTAAAATTGCATTTTTGATAAATGGAACCATGTCGATAACTCTAAGAAAAAAAAACATAAATGGGTGAATATATAAAATGTTTAAATTTTTTGCAAATTATAGTATATATTATAAATATGTGCATTTATTTAAAACGTTTTTTTAATAGTTGTTAAAATAAATTATTGTGTTATTAAAATTTGTATATCGCTTACAGAGTCAACATATCTGTCTTTTTTTTCAATGATGTATCCAGCTATATTAGTAAGCGTTTTTTTCGATTTTCCATTTCTAATATCATCTTCAGAATCGATATCAGTTTTGAATAAATTCGCATTTTCTATTATTGCATTTTGAAAGGATTTCGTATTTTTACTGCTGTGATCATTTATATTTGGTGGCATATAGGCAATTATAGTTTTGTCTTTTGATATATACAAAATTAATAAAAATATATTACATAAATTGTTATGTGGTAAATACAATTTTTTTAAATAAAAATCTTTCCTTTTATATTGCTGAATATTATAATACCTATAAATTATCACTAACTTCATTTTAATACCAAATTCAATAATACATATTTTTATTAAATTTTAAAAATTCTTATTAGTGCAAATTATTTATTAAAGTTGATGAGCTTTTCATCAAGAGGAATGTCAAAGAAAATGAATTTAATAATAGCCCATATACTAATTTTTGTCCTGTAGGAGGATGTAATAATAATTATGATAGAATTGGTGTCTTATGCGAATATTTACTTACAGAATTACCAAATCTTGATAAAAAGGAAAAGGGGAGTAATAATGATGTTAATCAGAATTATGAATACTTTTTTATGTGGCTTGGTGCCAAATTTCGTAATATAGTTCGTAAGCCTTCATTAAGTATAAGTGATTATTATGAGGATGTTATAGTTCAATCTGGAAGCAATTTTAATTGTTGGGGCAGATTGGATAGTAAAAAATATTTGAAGGTAGTAATCTTTCTATGATGACGTCATTATATAATTTACTTATGAGTATATGCAAATCACTTGTAGAAAATGAAATATCCCAATTCGATATAAAAAAATTTCAGGGCTATGATTATCAATTTTGCAAAGACTATAAATTAGTTAACGATGAGCCAAATAAATGTAATCCATACATTCAATTATTGGCTGATTTAAAAGAAAAATATGATGAATATAGAAACTTAGCTATTAAGGAAGTTTTAAAAAATAAAGATGATAATTACAATGTGTTAAAATTTTCGCCAATAGCTAATGATGATAGTAAGAAAGATTTGTTATTTCAAAGTAATGGGTGTATAAAATTGTATGAATTTTTTGGACAACCTCGCCAAAAACCTAAACCAAAAATCCCACCAGATGGCTCAGAAACTAAAAAGGAAACCCAGCCATCAAATACTGGCGAGGAATTAAATTTTGAGAAAATTAAAGATTATTCTGTACAAATTTTCAAGAAATTTAGTCCACTATTTAATCATGCCGCTACTAGGATTGACCATCACATGCGCAATATGGTAACATCTAATTTTAATGATATGGTTGGTATAGGTGCCAAATATCTAAAAGGTATAGAAAAAGTAAAATTTCCAAAATTTCAGATTCTAGGACCAAATAATAAAGAAAAAGAATCTGAAAAATCAAAAAAAGAAAAAGTAGAACCTCCAACACCACCACAAACTATTGGGGGAACCACATTATGTTCGGATAATATATTGTCAAAGGTAGTGAATGTCCCAGGATGTAATTTAATGGGATTAAATAGAAATATAACAAGATTTATGTCATTTAAATTTGAAGAAAATAAATTAGCTATTATAGCTCTCACAGTTGTTTCAATAACTATTGTTTTAGCAATTGTGTATTGGGTAAATAGTAAAAAGTTTACTAAATAAAATATTTAAAAAATATATAAATCTACATAGTTTGTGATATATAAAAAACAAATAATTATATATTTTTACTGTTTTTATATTAGTATTTATATTATGGATGTGGAAAACCCATGAAGAAGAAAAAAATGGGAAACAAAATTATAAATTTAGTTGATAAAAAAGGAAGGGAAAAGAGAATTATAAGCCCAATTGATCGGAAAAGGGGTGTAAAAACATATATGGATTCAGATTATGAAGAAAAAACAACAATAATTATTATAAATCCATATGATGAAAAAAATATAACAATACAAAGAATAAAACATCCCTCTCTCAAAATAGCATTATTAAATACATAGAAACATATATATGTTAATCCTTCTCCTTTTATTAACTTATTTTTTTTGTTAATTTTTTTTGTTTATAAAAAAAATACAATTCTTTAGAGTAATAAATCGAATAATAAATATTAACTCATATTTTATAATGTCAAAATTTATGTTAAATTTTTATAATTTGATAATATTTGGGGTCTGTAAATGTTGATTAAATATATACATCACCACCATATTTTTAATATCTAAATGAAGGCCATATATGCACCCCCAAAAGAGCATAATCATTAATATGAAATAAGCCGCATAACATATTTCCCATAATATATAACACTTCCATCTAATTCATTCACATATATTTAATGTGGAAATATTATAACTTCACATTTTATATTTTATTGCTAACTTTCGGGTATAGTGGTTTAATTTTTTAGTGGTTCAATTTTTTAATGGTTTAATTTTTTGTGGTTTAAGGGTTTAGGGGTCATTTGCATTATGGGGCAAGGTTATGTATTATGGGGTATTGTTTGTTAACTGAATTTGCGTTTTGAGTTAGGTTCGGTGTTTATTGTAATTTAATTTGTTTATAATTTGATCATATTTATTTATATTTAAATATTGATTAAATATATGTGACACCATCGTATGTTTAATTACAAAATTATGTCTAAATATGCACCAAAAAAGGGGCATATCCATTAATATGAAAGGGGTTAGATAAAATATTTCTTATAAGTTATAATATTTCCATCTAATTCGTTCATATATATTAAATGTGGCAATATTATAACTTTATATTTTATTGCTAATTTTTTGCTAACTATATATAAGAACCCTTATTATATACTATATAAGACTTGTTAAACAATAACTATATCGAATTATGGGTAACACAATATGTTTATTTATTTGACCAAACATATTATTTGTGCCACTATCATTTTGATTTAAGTTGCAACATTATAATCAAATTATATAGTGATCTTATATATGAAGCTACATTATATAATCAGGTTCATTTGGAATATTTATCTACATTATAATATACCTTCAGGTTAACATGCATATGTTCAATATTAGTTAAGCAAGCTACTAATATATAGTAATAAAATATAGATTCACAAGATATCGATAGATATTCGACAATACAACGATATATATGAAAAGCATTTTTAATAATACAATAAAAATATGCATATTATCTTTTTAATTTTCTATTATTTATAGTATCATTTTATGTTAAAGTTTTAAATTCAAATAATAGAAATAGTTTTATATACATTAATTTATTTACCATAAATATATAATGCTAAATTAATCATTATTAATTCTTGAATATTATAGTTTTGAGGTATAAATAAATTATATTTAAAAATAGTTAAAAGAGGCAATATAAGTATATTAACAAAATTTATATCATATTTTGTTCTAATAATTATAAATAATATAATAGAAAGAATAGCGTTATTATTATATACCTATGCATATAATATAATAAAATACTTTACTAATAAATAATATTGAAATATTGTTTTATTGTGAAAATGTCATGTAATTAAAATTAACATTAATTTTATTTGAACTAATAATATTTTTATTAGGTTATTATATATATACAAATTTTAAAATAATTTAAATATATTGTTATTACGAAATAATATATATGTTATAAAATGCTATACTTTAAAACAATGAAGCAAGGGAAATTTGTAATTGGTTTAAAGTATTTTTATTAAGCGCATTAAATATTTCGTTGTACTATACAGCGATATAGAAGGAAGCAATAATGATAACAATAGATAAAGTATTAAATACGAACAAATCATTAAATTCATTTGATTTGAATACGCTGATAATATTAATTATATATATTATTTAAAATTGAAAAGATGCAGAAAATAAAAAATAATTATTATAATTTATACTTGAGTATAATTCTAACGTAGTAATATGAATACTAAAAAGTCATACTTTATTAATTCTATTAATAATTTGAATAAAAATATAGCTTTCTATATTGAGCTAAATGTTTTATTACAAAATATGTTTAGGTTCTAAGTAGTAATATGCACTAAAATGGTAAACACGCTTATATTATTCCTAAAAGTTTATTATTACCACTAAATAAAGAGAAATGTTAAAATTATAAGCCCATAAAATTTAAGTAAATCATACAAAAATAATTTTATTGAATTGGTTTTTATAGCTTAAATTGGAGTTCGTATTTATTTATATTTTAAATTGTTAATAAGAATGATAACATATATTTATATATACTAATTTTAAAGCCCGTTTAGGTGCCATGTTATTTTAATTTGTAATTAGTTATATTAACTTTAATTGCCCATTTTTCATTTTAATTTAAAAATATGCATAAATATGAGGTATAATATTATTTATTAAGATATATTTATATACAAAGTTATTGCACATTCTAAATATGAAACACATTTATACTATTAATAAAATATAAATACAAACTAAATATCATATATTTAGGAAAATTAATAATAATAAGTTATTTTTTGTACATTATAATTTAAATAAACAATTTGATTTACATTATTAGGATTAATGCTAAAAATGTAATATTCATACGGAATAATAGCTTATATCAATATATGATACAACAATGAGATACAAATATATTTTTATCAATTATAACGATAATATATTTATAATTCTTTATATATTTATAATAATATATTTTACGAAATTACTTTATTAAAAAAGCAACAGAGCATATGTTTTTCTTTATATTTAAACTTATAATTGCAGGATATGTGCTTATTTAAGCCAATTATAAGACTACATAAAATTATATAATGAGGTATTTCCAAAATTTATTGAAAATAATGGCCTTAAATATATGATGAAAAATGTTTAAATAAATTAAAAATAAGGCGGTTTGGATAAATTGCCATAAAAAGTAGATGTAATGTTCCTTTAGCAACGATATTATATTAGCATTACATATTAATCTAAATATTCAAAATAACAATAATGTGCTTAATTGCAGATTTTGTTTGGATCAATATATATATATTTATATAAAAATAATATGATGCCAAATATCGACAGAGTAAATATAAAATACCATTACAATGGATGATCAAGTAGTAAGTATATATATTTTAAATAGAACAACTGTCTTTATATTGTTTTAAATGTTGCACTATCTACAAATTACTATTATATTTCATTTCAATAACATTTTTATTAGTATTTATTTTTATTTAAATTTTTAAAAATATTTTCTTAGTGTGACTTACTTAGCGAAGTTGATGAAAATTTTAACAATAGAGGTGTCAATGTGGTCAAATTTAATAATTTTACGAAATGCCATTCTTATTGTCCTTATCAAAATGGTTCAAAAGAAAATAAATGCACAAATAACTATGAAAGAATTAACGCTTTGGGAGAATATTTATTTACCAAAATTAGTGAAATTGATATAGCTTATGAAAAGAAATATGGTACCAGCCAGAATATTGAGATTTTTATGATATGGCTAGGCGGTAAATTATTTAAGATGGATAACGACTATAAAGAAACTCTGGAAGAGTCTTATAAAAAGCATTTAGAGAAACATATGGGGAATTTAGATTATTGGAAAGCTATAAATAGTAAAAGTATATATAAGGATGCTACTATTAGAAAAATGGATGAAGCGTATATCTTACTTAACAATATATGTAAACTAATTACTGAATACAATAAAAATCCCCAAAATCCTGATAGAAGACGTCTTGGAAAACTGTTCACTCAATGTCTTAACTCCTATAGAAGCTTTTATAGGTCTGCTAGCGGATGTAAACCATATCTACGTTTATTGGATAGTTTAAAAATGATGTATGAAATTTTTAGATCGCAAAAAATTGTTAATAATAATCTTCAGGGTAAAGATAAAGATTTATTAATTAATCGTGTTAATCATCTTACAATGTTTAGAGATGAAAATCAATTATTTCTGTCTGTTAATGAAAAAGTTAGTTTTGGCGATAAAGAGTGTATAGGAGTGAAATCGAAGGATGAACAAATTGGAGAAAAAATTTTACAGAATAAGGCAAAAGATACTGTATTACCTAAAAAACCTGACAAAGGACCACAAGGAAAACAAACACTTCGAGCACCTGCAGAACTACCACCAACACCACGACCACAGCCAAAGCCACAACCACAACCAAAAGCAAAACCAGTAGCTGTAAAACCAGCATCACCGCCACAATCATCAACTTCAACACCTTCACAAACGGATAATGAATTAAAAACACCTAAAGCAGGGAAACCCCATCAAAATGGGGCAGGAGGTACAGTTAATGGAGGAGGTAGTGTACAAGGTAATCAAGGAAGTAAAAGTGGTGCAGCTGGTGGAAAAGGAGGTTCAAGTGGTGGAGCAGGTGGGGGAAAAAGAGATGTAGGTAGTGTACAAGATGATCAAGGAAAATCATCTGGTGGGACAGGTAGTGGGCCAGGTGATCATGCAGATAAAGGTATTCAAGGAGGTTCAGGTAATCAAGTAAATACAGATAGTCAAACAAAACATTCCGAGAATCTACCACAAGGAAATCTAGTACCTGCGCACCCACCAACTGCGCCATATGAAGCAGGTACACCACAATCAGCAGGTACAATACCACCAACGAGTGCATCAACATCATCATCACAATCAGTGCAATCACCACCAGTACTATCAACGCCACAACCTCCAACACCGCAACCTCCAACACCACCAGTATCACAACCAATACCACCACCACA
Source organism: Plasmodium vinckei vinckei (assembly GCF_900681995.1). Lineage (NCBI taxonomy): Eukaryota > Apicomplexa > Aconoidasida > Haemosporida > Plasmodiidae > Plasmodium > Plasmodium vinckei. Next base: position 554,878 of record NC_051294.1, read on the forward strand.
GCCAGCACCATCACCAGTACCACAAGAGCAAGATTCACCGCCTCCACAAAAGGGGACTCCATTACCAAAATCCCAAACAGGAGAGTCAAGTAATCCAAATGACCCAAAGGATTCAGACAATAGTAAAGGAAATAAAAATGGTGCAAGTGACAATACAGGAGGCTCAAGTAGTGAAAGCAAAGGTCCTGGTGGTGGATCAAGTGATCCCGCACCAAATACATCAGGAGGATCTTTTAATTTTGGGTTATCATTTCTGGAATTTCTATCAAATGGATTGGACAAATTTAATAAAGCCTCCGATTTTATTAAAAACAATCAGGAAAAGTTTAAAGACGCTAAGGATCAAATCAGTAATGTATATAAAAAGACTATGGGTAATTTAAAAAGTGCTTATAATACATCTAGTAGTTATTTTAGTGATATTATTAGTAATATGTCTAGCCAATTTAATAAATTTGGAACCCCTCCTAAACCTGGAAACTCAGGGAATAGCATGTCACAAAATAATGGAAGTCCATCATTACCTCCAATAAAAGATCCCCCATCAAATCAACCATCAGTAACTCCACCATCAACACCATCACAAACTCCAACATTAAATCACTCACCAACAACTCCACAACAGCCCCAACAATTAAATCCAAAACAACACAAACAATCATCTTCCCAATCACAACATATCACACATAACCCCATACAACTTGATCCAGCTAATCACAAAGCAAATACTCAACTGGTAAAATTACCAATTTTTAATCTTAATTTGAAAAAGCCGTGGAATATATTTCCAACTACATGGAATGGATCAGGGGATTGTAAACCTGAAATAAAATTTATGAGTGCCACATTAGTGTGTTGTACATCTGAACAGTGTAATTTAACTGGAATTTCAGTTACACTTGTTTTAATACCCATTATTTTATTAATTGTATATAAGGTAAATAATAATATAATTACTAAATATTACACTTTTAAAGAATTTTTATTATTGTAAAAAAATATATATTCTCTATATTTTTATTTTAGTATTTATCATTTGGATCATCAAAAAAATCAGAAAAAAAAAACATGAAGAAAGTTATAAATTTGCATGATGGAAATAGAAAGACAAAAATAATTATAAGTTCATATGATAATAAAAAAGACCTAAAACCGGTTATAAATTCAGTTGGTGGAAAAAAGGATTCATTATTAAATATATACAAACTTATGCAGGCTGACCCTATGCCATTTATTAATTTATTTTTTTTGTTGATTTTTTTTGTATATAAAAGAAAACGAGACGCCATAGAATGGTAAATTTAATTAATATATTATATTTTTTATAATATTCAGATGCTTATGGTACTATATTTAAAGTAAATGTTAATATATAACAATAATAAACATTTAAATTCGTTTATTACTATTATTATAATATATATAAAGATGATGTTATTAGAATGGTTATTTTTCAATTCTAAATTGATTTATATAATTCTAAAAATAAAAACATCACTAACATAATGAATGATTAAAAAAAATATTTTTTATAAAACCATTTATTATTGTAAAAATTAATAGTAATATTTTTAAAAAATATAATAATTGCCCCCCTTAAATCCTTGTTATATGCTACATACAATTATTTTCTATAAATATTCAGTAAAAAATTATATATGATACTTTCTAACATAGATACATAAGTATTTTTTTTATTGAATGAATGATAAATCAATAACATATAAGAGTGCATTACAAATGTATCAATGTTACATATATTGTTAATGATAAATTTGGGGATATACGGTTTTATATTATAAAAAATGGGATTGATGGAGAAAGAGTTAAAGACTCAATTATATAAATGTCTTTTATTATTCCATATTTTCACGTACTATATTATCAGTACTTAGTGAATCATAATTTTTTTAATTTAAAATATCATTATTTTATCTTAAGATTTTTAATAAATTACTTGGATCATATACATTGATAGCTATAATAATAAAATATATATGATAAAATGAAAATGCATAATATTTGGCGAATATTATATATATAAAAAGAGCAAATATATTTTATTTTGTCCTCTCAAAGTGTAATATAACAATCTAATTACACATATTTTTTATTATGCTTTAAAATTTGTATCAATACTTATTTGTGTTATATATTTAATATTTACTAAGTATTATTTTAAAAATGGTTTGCATTCAAAGACTTATTTAAGCTTGAAATAGCTCAATAGTATGGGTTCAGTGCTAATTGTTGTTTTAAACTGTAGAAAAGATGCTCAAAATATATTATAAAATAGCCCAATATGTTACATTTCTAAATTGAAGTATATAGAAATAAAAATAAAGTTATTGAACACATTAAAATCAGGGATGAATTTATCTATATTAAACAAAAATAATATAAATTTATGTAATTTGAATAGAAAATGGAGCATGTAACTTAATTTAAAAATATTATAATTTTAGAAAAATCTATACTATATATAAGAAACAAGTATATAAAAATGTAATATATCTTATTAAATAACTATTTATATATGTTTAAGGATTATAGTAATAATAGCATTTTTTGTATAAATGGATCATATATACATATGGGAAAAGTATATTAACCAACTCTCCATTTAAGGTAATTTAGATAATTGCCATAAAATAAGTATAGCATGTTTAACGAAATATAATTGCTATGCAATGAGATTAAGTAGATACAACAAATAATTACGTAATATATATAAATATTATTATCCCTGATAATCTCCAAATTATGGGAAAGTCGTCTTATAGTATTGAGGATGTGGTATACATTTTTTAAATAAAATATTATCTTCGCATGTGTTTTATATGTTATATTGGCCATAAATTATATTAATTTTCATTTGATTACATTTATATTAATATGTTTTTTTGTTTATTTCATAAAATATATTTGTAGTATAAAGAAATTATTACGATCGATGGTGCTGTTGGTGTGGAGCACGGTGGATCAGTTGAATATGTTAAAGCACCAATCTCAGTATATTGTCCTTACAATAGTACCTTTAAAAGTAATTTTTGTAATAATTATTTTGAAAAGGCTAGTTGTGGTGTTATTTATTTGCTAACAAATTTAAAGTATAAGAATGTTTTAGATTATGATAAACTTGCCGAATACGCTATTTTATGGTTAAGTTATAAACTAAATCAAAATCCAGAATATAATGGCAAGAAATTAAATCATTTTTATACTAAATATATAGAAAAAAATAATGATTATAATAAGAAAAAATATGGTGATAATAGTCTGAGTTATAAGGATATTATGGATAAAAAAAAAGATTTGATGGATATAAAAATTAAAGAAATATCTAATTATTATGAAGCATTAAAAACCTTATGTAACATGTATAGTGAATGTAATAAAACCGTGTTAGATTGCAATAATTGTTCGAAAAAAGCTAATGAATTTGTTCAAAATTTTGAAAAACTCAATAAAGATTCTAATATTAATGAAAATACTTCATACATCAAATTATTGTCTACATTATCAAATGACTATTATAATTTAAAAAAGGTATGTGAAAATGATTCATCTAACAATTTTCCAACCCTTTCGCCGGTAAAAACGCCACCAAACAAATTACTTCCAGCTTTATCGGCATTTTCTGTAATACCAGTTTTCTTGGGAATTGCTTATAAGGTAAATAATAAGGAATTAAAAACTATAATATTTAAATTATATTTTTGTGATCCCTTATATGCATTTATCAAAAAATATATAATAATTTTCCCATTTTTATATTAGTATTCATTATTTGGAATTGATAAACTATTTCAAAGACAATATATAAGAAAAAAATTAAAAAATATAAAGAAGAAAATGAAACTTAATATATGATTCGAAGAGTAGTGATAATTCCAGAAATCGTAATAATAATTGATATATGTTAAGAATATGTCTATTAGAAATAAGTCATTTTTGACCATAATTTTGGATCATAATTTTTGTGTCTATAAGAATAATTGAATAATATAATCAATAAAATATAAAATTAATATGCATATTATTGCATTTTTGTATTGTTTTTACATATTTTTTGGATATTTTTTATATAATTTTTATGATGTGGGTCAGGGTTAAAGTTATGTATATGGAACCCATATACAGGTTAGGGTTAAGTATCACATTACATTTAATTTTGTATAATTTTTAATAAATTGATAATATTTATTAGTTTAACGAATTGTTTTAAATATATATAGGACAAATTATAACAATTGAATTTCGTCTTAATATAACTTAATGGAAAATGTGTTTAACTATGTATTTTTTGTTAATTTGGGGTTAATTGTGTTATGGGTCAACTATCAAATATTGAAATCGATACAGAAAAATGAATACAAAGTATCGATTTGATTTTATAAGATAACGTCGATTTAAATAATTTAATATTTATTATGAGAAATTGTGGGAAAAATGGAAGTAAAGAAAAAACATAAAACGTTTGTAAATTTAGTTGATAAGAAAATGGAATTAATTAATATAGAAAATGTTATGCACACCGATTTCCTCCATTTATTAATTTATTTTTTTTGTTGATTATTTTTGTTTATAAAAGAAAAGAAATTTATATGATAAATTTAATAAGTTTTATTTTCGTATTTAAAAGACAATATAAAATTCAATCAATAATAAATAAGAGCCATATTGCATTTATTAGTATAAATAATTCGGGTTTTAGTATATTGGAGCCATGTTAGGGCTTATTCACCTATTTTTATAAAAAAAATATAAAATATTATTAAATGATATTAAACATTTGAGAAGTATAACAAACAAGAATGCATTTAGATGCACACACCAACTTTTGTAATTATTTTTCATATGTTTGCATAAATTGATTTACAATATATATGCATCCAATATTTTATTACTACAATTAAATTATATTAATTTGGATGTAGACATACAAAAATAAAAAACATATGTTTATAAAGCATCAAACATGTTATTAAATGAACTTTTATGGTACACTAAAGACTTATTTATATAAAATATGTAAAAAAATATTTTAGGTTGAATTTGTTGCATAAACTTATTTGTTTGTAATTAAAATAATTTATTCTTTACGAAAATGGGTTGTTATTTGAAAAAAACATAAATATAAAATTTTCGAAATTGTATATCTACATCTTCGATGGTAGATTTATTGTATATGGATATAAATTAGTGGATTATTTTATTTATATTTTAAATATAAAAATTAATTTTGTTCATTAAATATAATGGTTTAATTAAACAAAAATATTCAGAACAAATATATACAATTTTATGTATTTGAGTAAATTATTATATATATTTTTATGCATTAAAATAAACTATATTATTTATATTAAATTAAAAATAAAATAAAAATTAAAAATGTTGTTAACTTATAATTCCAGGAAAAAAAATTTGTGGATGATTTAAAATAGTAGTAACATATAATTTATTATAATATACTTTCATAAATATGAGACAAATTGTTTAAATATATTAAAATTAAAAATGTTGTTAACTTATAATTCCAGGAAAAAAATTTTGTGGATGATTTAAAATAGTAGTAACATATAATTTATTATAATATACTTTCATAAATATGAGGCAAATTGTTTAAATAAATTAAAATTAAAAATTTGTAATATTAAATAATAGTATTATTGTTTTACAACAATAATATATAAAAAGGAAGCTAAAAAGAATAAATCATGTATATTATTTAAACCACATGATTCGAAAAACAATTTTATTAATAAAAAAATGAAAAAAAGGATATTTAGTTTAGTTTGGATCGTCTTATATATCCTTTTGACTGCATCAATACATTGCTCGGAACAGAAAGTAAGTTGTCAAAACAAAATATAAACTAGTATATCGAAAATTATATAATAGTGGTTATTTACATGTTGTGACATATATTAACGTATATATATATATTATTATATTTATTTCTAGCATGATCAATCTAAGGCATCTGCTGTAGGAAATAAAAGGGTTCGTGGTACCAAAGAAATAAGCAGAAGGAATGAAAAAAGTGATATAGAACCTCAAATAGAAGAACTAATAGAGAATGACTATCTTAGAGATTATCTAGATGATATAGATGATAAAGATTATAGAGATGTATCATATTATAATGAATATCTCGATGATGATATATATTATTGTGAATACCCCAATAATGATGATATATATTATAGTGAATATCCCGATAATGATGATATATATTATAGTGAATATGCTAATAATGATGATGTAGATGATTGTGAAGATGGCAAAAAATTAATAGATGATGCAGCGGAAAAAAATCGACGCATTATAGAAATGTATGAAAAAAAACTTGAAACTGAGATTAATCAAAAAGAAAAAAATAAAGTAGATGGACCTACCGAATCAAGTGATAAATTTGATAGTATTATTTCATCTATTAGTGCAAAAATAAGAAAAATTATTTCCAAAATATTTAGAGAAGCACCATCATCAAAGCCTAAGATTATAAATGAAATTAAAAAAAATGATAATGATGAAAATTATGAAAATGAAAGTACATCAGAAAAAAATGAAACAAATCCAAGTAATGGTAATGAAAGTATGGGTCGAGATGATTGTGATAATAAACTGAGTTTCTCTCGAAGCACTTTAAAAGAGGGAAGTCTTTTGAGGCCGTTTCAATGTGAACATTTTGACACACATTTACATATTAGATATTTATATGATAGAAAAGAAGTAGGGATACATGAGTATTTAGTAAATTTATTATATACTCAAAGAAATCCTGAAGATATATTATTTTACTTACCTCAATTATGTCAAATATCATTAGTACGATATGACTCATCGTCTCTTTATCGATTTCTTTTAGATAAAGCTAGCAAATCTATGGATTTTGCTTTAAAATTAAATTGGATATACAATTCAATTGTTGAAGATAATATACCTAAATATAAAGAAATATCTCAAAAAATGATGCAAAAAATCGAAATGGCTGCCGTTAATTGTAAACCGCTAAATAGTGAATGTAAAATTTTTAAAGAAGATAAGCAAACCGATTTTCTCAGTTTGGAATATCCACTTTTATTTAAAAGAAAATTTATTATAAAAAAAATAAGAACAAATGAAAAAATAAATCAAATTAAAACATTTAACAAATTTCTTAGTAATTCAGTCGAAAAAGCAAATATATTATCATCTTCAAATAATTCAGACATAATATTTAAAGAAACGTGTTTTTGCTCGAGTCATATTAAGAACAATGATCAGGAAAATAGTGATATAGTGGATGGAGAGAAAGTGAAGGCTCCACAATGTGATGATAAGATTGATCTTCAACCAATGCATTCGAATGATGAGGATATTAATGAAGAAGCAGAAAATAATAATTATCTCTGTGCAGAGCAAAAATATAATGCCGGGGTTTGCCCTAAATGTGAAGGTATTTTTGAGGCGAAAAAAGAAAAAAAAGATAAAAATAAAAATAAACCTTTATCACCCCAAATGCCATCATGCTATATAATAAATTCAGGACCTTTAACTGTAGCATCTGCGAAAACAATATTACCAAGTACTTATGAAAAATTAGGAGACCCATTAAGCTTTTCTAAATGTTCACTCCCAGATTGTAATTATAGTTTTGATATGATTGAAGAGCTACAACAATTTTTTATGAAACAAAGAAGATATGATTATTTTAGTTTGGTGAACAAGTTTATAAATTTATTAATAACAACATCTAATCTGTTGGCAAAAGAAACTAATATCGATGCACGAAATGCATTGCTAAACAAATTTTTATATTCCTTAAATACATGGATGGTTATGAGAAGGTGTATAGTAGCTTCTTGTGAAGATATTTTTTACATGACAGGTTTAAGTATACCAATGGAATCAATATCTGGTAGCAAATCAGATATATGTGAATCAAGAAGAAAACAAAAAAAGAGTCCTAAACATTTACAAATATTACATTTTAATATTGATGAATGTAAAATATTTTTTTCAAAAAAAAGAGCACCATATTTATTGGTTTTCGAAGTAGCAGATTTAGATGAAGATATTTCACATATTAGTGATAATACATTTTATGTAAGTAATAGATTATTTAATATAGAAAATGATCAAAATAATAATTTATTTAAAACGACACAAAATAATGAAAAAGAATCAGGGGTAAAAAGTTATATCAGTGGTGATGAGTATTCAAAAAATGAAAAAAGTGATGATGAATTGAAACATAATAGTTATATTCTTACGAAAAATTATGGAGAATACAATGAAAATGGTAGTTCCTATGAATGTGAAATGAATCCTAGTTATGAAGAACAAATTAGTAAACTAAATAGCAACACAAATAGTGCTTATGATGAACCTAGTGAAGTTAGTAGTACAAATAGTAGTTTAAATTGTTTCAAAGATTTAAATGTAACAAAAATGAATGATCTTTATGTATATAATGCTATAGTAAATGATTTAAGGAGAGAAAATTTAATATCTTTTACTTCTGAAGAAGAAGAAAATATATATCTTATTAAAAAATGCATTGGATTAGCAAAAGAAAAATCAAATGATGGATATAGTGATAAAGAATATGATAACAACGAAATGGAAAGAAGAAAATCAAGAAAGCAAAATAATAATGATAATCAAATTGAAATAAATAGTACATCTAATGAATCATCTGCAATAGAAATAAAAACAAATAAATTTATAAACACCAGATCTGCATCTATGCCAAACGATTTAAACACCTTCAAACCAGATGATAATAATAAAAATGGAGAAAGTAGTGGAAAACAAGCTAATGTATTATCATCACATCCTCATAATACAAGAAACTGCTATTATTCTGTAGAATTACCTTCTGTGTTACCAGATATAAGTGAATATTTTAAAGTCGAAAATTATTTAAATGAAGAATTTAAAAAAAAAAATTGTAAAATTATAAAAACATTATTATGGGGAGAATCATTTGAAGATAAAAAAAAAAAAATTAGAAAAACATCACCTTATGGTAAATTAAAATCTTGGGATCTTAAATCTGTCATAGTAAAAGGGGGTGATGATTTACGACAAGAATTATTAGCTTCTCAATTAATTAAACAATTCAAAATTATATTTGACAATGCTGGTTTGCCATTATGGTTACGGCCTTATGAAATATTAGTCACTGGATCGAACTCAGGAATAATTGAATATGTCCATGATACTTGTTCTGTTGATTTACTCAAAAGAAAGTTTGGCACAGATAGCATTTCAACGATTTTCAACATCGTCTTTGCGGATAACATATCTGAGGCTAAAAAGGTTCGACATTATTTATTATATACATATGTGCATTACCATGTTCATACACGTTCTATATATATATGTGTATCTTTCCATTTATTTCTGCAGAATTTTATAGAAAGCTATGCAGCGTATTCCTTAATTTCATACTTGCTGCAAGTAAAGGATAGGCATAACGGAAATATGTTATTAGATTCACATGGGCATCTAATACATATAGATTATGAGTTCATGTTAACAAACTCACCAGGAAATATGAATGCTGAAACATCACCTTTTAAATTAACACAAGAATATTTAGATATTATGGATGGTGAAAATTCAGATAATTTTAAATATTTTAGAAGCCTCATTGTCAACGGATTTTTAGAAGCTCGCAAACATTCTGAAGAAATTATTCTCCTTGTTGAATCAATGATGCCAGGTAAATTTTACATAATAATAAAATGAGGCCAAATAAAATATATCAATTTGTTTATTACGCTTTAGTAATACATTATATTAGCCACATTAAGTAGTGTCACTACAACATGTTTTGCTTAACTTTATTACTTTACATAATTATTGATATAAACAATGGGCTACATATTTATTCCTTGATTTATTTGCATACATTTTTCTATCTTTATTTTTGGATTCACTCCTTTTTTCAGTTCTGAAAATGCCATGCTTTTCGAATGGAATGCAGTTTTGCATCGATTCCTTAAAAGAGAGATTTATGACAAACTTAACTGTTGACACGGTAAGAATATGCCCCTAATATATAGTATTACACTTTTATTATAATAGTATAATCCATCTTATATTTACACTTTTGCATAAACGTTTTAAACAATATATTTGTTTTTTTTCTACAGTGCATACAACGAATTAACGCATTAATTGACGCCTCTATCAACAACTTCCGAAGTGTTATATATGATTATTATCAACGAGTAACAAATGGAATTATGTAAATTTATATCTAAACAAATGTATCATATATATACATACCTTTCAGTAAATTAAAAATGTTATGAAAAAAAAAAATCAAATATACCCAAATTAGCGAATAAAGCATACCACAAAAGGGAATCCATATATTTATGTGCGTGTAATTCAATTGATAGCCTCACTTTAACATGTTTTTTGATTTTTACATATTTCTGATTATTGAAAATATGCTATCATTGTCCAAATTGCTATATTTTGTTTTTGTCTTTTTTTGTTTAATTTTGGTAAGCTAATGTTTTCAAAATATTGCATAGAATGTGCATATAACATTTTTTTGTCATTCCCTTCGTTACTATATATACATATAACTGTTCTCTTTTTGTTTTTGTCTTTTTTTGTTTAATTTTGGTATGCTAACGTTTTCAAAATATTGCATAGAATGTGCATATAATATTCTTTTTTGTCATTCCCTTCGTTACTATATATACATATAACTGTTTTCTTTTTTTTTGTTAATTTTTCCATTATCATCAATTATTTGCATTTGCTTTTTTAATTTGTGTATGAAATGGTTATTTTAATTATTGTTTTTTTTAATTAAAACTCTTACATTTAAATTACACTATTATTTAGTTCCTCTCTATTTTGCATTCATTTGAAGCTAAATGTATGCTATTTTTTCTTCGGTTTTTTCAAGTTTTTTTTTCTTATATATTACAAGCTTATTTTAAATAATGGGAAGGGTGTTAAATTTTTTTATAAAATTAATAAAATAGTGTGAAAAGGTTTAGGGTTTAGGTGTTCATCCTTTACGAATATGTATTTGCATTATGAGTCAAGGTTATGTATTATGGTATTGTTTGGTTAGCCGCATCTGCGTTTTGAGTTAAGGTTAGGGATATATTTTTATTAATTTGTTTATAATTTGATAATATTTTGGTATGCAAACGTTGATTAAATATATGCGACGCCCTCGTTTGTTTAATTACAAAATTATGTCTAAATATACAGCCAAAAAAGGGGGATATCAATTAATATGAAAGGGTCACATAAAATATTTTCCATATGTTATAATATTTTCATATAATTTGTTCATATATATTAAATGTGGAAATATTATATCTTTATATTTTATATTGCATTGCTAATTTCTGGCTAACTATATATAAGAACCCTTATTGTCTATTATATAGACTTGCTACCCCAAAGCTATATCGAATCATGAATAACACAATATGTTTCTTTATTCGATGAAACATATTATTTGTGCCACTATCATTTTGATTTATGTTGCAACATTCTAACAAATTATATAGTAATCTTATATATGAAGCTACATTATATAATCAGGTTCATTTGGAACATTTATCTACATTATAATACAACTTCAGGTTAATATGTGATTTTAAGATTAATTAAGCATATTACAACATATAATAGGTAATCATAAATATAGATTCACAAAATATCGATCGAGATTCGACAATACAACATATCTATAAAAGATGTTTTATGCATCTAACATTTTTAGTAATGCATAAAAAATACACTATAGATATATGTATAATAAATTTATAAATTGTAAATATATATATTACTCGATTTTTTCATTTCAATACTTTGCATTTACGTTAAAGTTATAATTTATATTGATATAAATTATCTATTCTTATATAAGTTTAAAAATATATTCCATATAATTAAATCTTAAACAAACCATGATATATAAAGAGATTTTTAAAATATATTGTTCTATTTCACGCATATTAACTATTTAATATATAAAGAATTGCTAATTCTTATTTAAAATTATAAAAAAGACTGAAAGTAGTTATTATCATCCCATTTGTTTTTAAATTAGAACTTTTATAATGTTAACGTAACTAATGGTTGATAATTATAAAGTTTAAAAACAAACAACATGGGTTACTATTTTAGGTTCATATTGGCACATATAACCTAAAATATATTACGTATTAAATATTTTATAATATCATATCAATTAGTTTATAATGTAAACATATTATTTTTAACGAGCATTATGGAATTATTAATATTATATTGAATGACAACATTAATACCATAGCACCATATTAAAGAATACATAGTTAAAAATTGTAATAATTAATTTGATCTTACATTCATATAATATTAATTTTATCATACCTTTAAGAATATATATAATGAATTTATACCCATATAGAGTATCAAATAAATATGGCATATTTGTTCGTATTTAATAATATATTAATCTAATATTATTATTGTTGCTAATAATGGCATATCACTGTGCACTACAATGAGATAATTAATGCAATAAAGAGGAATACTTTAAACCAATTAGCAATTTTCCTTGTTTCATTGTTTTAAAGTACAACATTTTAGAGAATATAATTTCGTAATAACACTATATTTAAAATATAAAATTTATACCTCAAAACTTTGTAATTTAAAAATTAATAGTGAATAATTTAATATTATAATATTATTGTAAATAAATTAATGTATTTAGAGCTAATTACATCCATAAAATATTAATATATAAAATTTATATGTAGAGAAATGTTTGGATATAAAAAAGTTATTGCGCACTTTAAATTGTATTTTAACAATGTAGGTAAATAAAATGGTGTATTCATTATATATGGACTATCAATAAAATGTAATAAACTAACTTATTTTGTATGTATTATAATTTAAATAAAGAATTTCTTTTATATCTATTAAAAATAATTCTAAAGGTTGAAATATGTAACAGCGAATAGTAACTAACACATATACATTAATGACATGTAAATGATGAGATAAAATTCCTTTTAATAATCCTACTAATATTAAATTTCATATTTTTCTATATATTTACTATATATAATAATGGGAGCATCTATATTAAAACACACACTACACTTGCTTCATATATGTGTGAAAAAATATAAATATAAGATATATACTTATTTAAATTGATAATATAATGTGACTATTTTGTTTATTATTAATAATCATTATATTTCATATATGCATTATATATATAACCCAAAATGTTTTAGGCATATTTAATTTAGTAATGCTGTTACATTATTATTTGATATTGGTTTATATTTTAAAAATATAAGTTTAAATGTATATAATAATTATATATAGAAGACAATTATATCAAATATTATAAAGTATTATATATATTAACAAATATGATATCCTATAGCCTGTTGATTAAAACAATATACTGTTATAATGAACAAAGATGTGGTAAATACAATTTTTTTAAATAAAAATCTTTCCTTTTATATTGCTGAATATTATAATACCTATAAATTATCCCTAACTTCATTTTAATACCAAATTCAATAATACATATTTTTATTAAATTTTAAAAATTCTTATTAGTGCAAATTATTTATTAAAGTTGATGAGCTTTTCATCAACGAGAAGGTCAATGAAAGTAAATTTAATAATAGCCCATATACAAATTTTTGTCCTGTAGGAGGATGTAATAATAATTATGATAGAATTAGTGCCTTATGCGAATATTTACTTACAGAATTACCAAATTTTGATAAAAAGGAAAAGGGCAGTAATAATGATGTTAATCAGAATTATGAATACGTTTTTATGTGGCTTGGTGATAAATTTCGTAATATAGTTCGTGATCCTTCCTTTAGTATAAGTGATTATTATGAGGATGTTATAGTTAAATCTGGAGCCAATTTTAATTGTTGGGACAAATTGGATAGTAAATACTTGAAGGGTAGTAATCTTTCTATGATGACTTCATTATATAGTTTACTTACGAATATATGTAAAGCAGTTGTAGAAAATGAAATATCCCAATTCAATATAGAAAAATTTAAGACAAATGATTTAAAGTGTTATGGAATATATAAATTAATTAACGATGAGAAAAATAAATGTTATCCATACATTCAATTATTGACTGATTTAAAAACAAAATATGATGAATATAGAAACTTAGCTATTAAGGAAGTTTTAAAAAAAGATAATTACAATTTAACTTTTTTGCCAATAGGTAATGATGATAGTCAGAAAGATTTGTTATTTCAAAGTAATGGGTGTATAAAATTGCATGGATTTTTTGGACAACCTCGCCAAAAACCTAAACCAAAAATCCCACCAGATGACTCAGAAACTAAAAAGGAAACCCAGCCATCAAATATTGGTGAAGAATTAAATTTTGAGAAAATTAAAGATTATTCTGTACAAATTTTCGATAAATATAGTCCACAATTAATTCATACCGCTACTAGTATTGAGAATCACATACGTGATATGGTAAGATATAATTTTATTAATATTGTTGGTATAGGTTCCAAATATATAAAAGCTATAGAAAATGTAAAATTGCCAAAATTTCAGATTCTAGGACCAAATAATAAAGAAAAAGAATCTGAAAAATCAAAAAAAGAAAAAGTAAATCCTCCAACACCACCACAAACTACTCAAGGAACCACAGTAAGTTCGGATAATATATTGTCAAAGGTAGTGAATGTCCCAGGATGTAATTTAATGGGATTAAATAGAAATATAACAAGATTTATGTCATTTAAATTTGAAGGAAATAATGTAGCTATTATAGCTCTCACAGTTGTTTCAATAACTATTGTTTTAGCAATTGTGCATTGGGTAAATAGTAAAAATTTTACTAAATAAAATGTTTAAAAAATATATAAATCTACATAGTTTGTGATATATAAAAAACAAATAATTATATATTTTTACTGTTTTTATATTAGTATTTATATTATGGATGTAGAAAACCCATGAAGAAGAAAAAAATGGGAAACAAAATTATAAATTTAGTTGATGAAAAAGGAAGGGAAAAGAGAATTATAAGCCCAATTGATCGAAAAAGGGGTGTAAAAACAAATATAGATTCAGATTATGAAGAAAAAGCAACAATAGTTATTATAAATCCATATGATGAAAAAAATATATCAATACAAAGAATAAAACCTCCCTCTCTCAAAATAACATTATTAAATACATACAAATATATATATTTTAATCCTTCTCCATTTATTAACTTATTTTTTTTGTTAATTTTTTTTGTCTATAAAAGAAAATGAGATACCATAGAATGATAAATTTAATTAACATTTTATATTTTTTGTAATATTCATATGCTTATGGTACTATATTTAAAGTAAATGTTAATATATAACAATAATAAACAATTAAATTTATTTATTTATATTATTATAGGTAAATGAACTCATAAGTATAATTAAAAAATATGTTTATATAGTTATAATATATATATAAAGATGATGTTATTAGAATGGTTCATTCAATTTTCAATTATATATTTATTTATATAATTCTAAGAATAAAAACATTATTAAAATAATGAATGAATAAAAAATATATTTTTTATAAAATTACATATTATTTAAAAAATTAATAGTAATATTTTTAAAAAATATAATAATTGCCCCCTTTAAATCCTTGTTATATGCTACATATAATTGTTTTCTATAAATATTCAGTAAAAAAATATATATGATACTTTCTAACATAGATACATAAGTATGTGTTTTATTGAATGAATGATAAATCAATAACATATAATAGTGCATTACAAATGTATCAATGTCACATATATTGTTAATGATAAATTTGGGGATGAACGGTTTTATATTTTAAAGGATTGGATCGATGGAGAAAGGGTTAAAAATTCAAAGCATGTTAAATATCTTTATATTATTTCATATTGTCACGTACTATATTATCAGTACTTAGTGAATCATAATTTTTTAAATATAAAATAGCATTATTTGATCTTAGGATTTTTAATAAATTACTTGGATCATATACGTTGATAATTATAATAATAAAATATATAAGATAAATGAGCAATGCATAAGATATAGCGAATAGTTATTTAAATTTATGCATTAAAAGAGAAAATACATTTTATTTTGTCCTCTCAATGTGCAACATAGCATTCTAATTACACATATTTTTTATTATGCTTTAAAATTTATATCAATACTTATTTATGTGTTAGATATTTAATATTTACTAAGTATTATTTTAAAAATAATATCTATTTAAAGACTTATTTAAGCTTAAAATGGCTCAATAATACGGTTTCAGTGCTAATTGTTATTTTAAACCGTATAAAAGATGCTCAAAATATATTATAAAATAGACCAATATGTTATATTTCTAAATTGAAGTATATAGGATTAAAAATAAAGTTATTGTATTTATTAAAATTGGTTATGAATTTATCTAGATTAAATACAAATAATATAAATATATGTAATTTGAATAGAAAATGGAGCATGTAACTTAATTTGATAATGCTATAATTTTAGAAAAATTCATATAAATCTGTAATCTATATTATTAAATAACTATTTATATATTTTTAAGGATTATAGTAATAATAGCATTTTTGTATAAATGTATCATATATATATATGGCAAAAGTATATTAAGCAACTCTCCATTTAAGGTAATTTAGATAATTGTCATAAAATATGTATAGCATGTTTAACGAAATGTAATTGCTATGCAAAGATCTAAATAGATACAACAAATATTTACGTAATATATATATAAATATTATTATCCTTCATAATCTCCCAATTATGGCAAATTCACCTTATATTATTGAGGATCTGGTATACAATTTTTTGAATAAAATACTCTCTTACTATGTATTTTATATGTTGCATTGTCCATAAATTATATTAATTTTCATTTAATTAGCATTTATATTAATACGTTTTTTGTTTAATTCATAAAATATATTTGTAGTATAAAGACATTTATACGACCAACGACTATTTTGGGGATATTAATGACCAATTCATAGTTAAAAATAATTACGAATCAATCCACAATTATTGTCATTCCTGGTGGGACTCAGGAAAAGAAAATTGTCAGAATTATATCCAATTGGCTATTTGTGGTTTTATTTATTTGCTAACAAATTTAAAGAAGTATGGTTTAAAAAATGATAAACTTGTCGAATACGCTATTTTATGGTTAAGTTATAAACTAAATGAAGCACCAAAAGAATGTGACATCAAATTAAATGAATTTTATACTAAATATATAGAAAAAAATGATGATTATAATAAAAAAATAAAAGGTGATGAAAATATGATTTATAAGGCAATTATAAATAAAAAAAAAGAATTAACGAATATTAGTGAACTATCTAAATTTAATAACCTATTTAATATTTTATTTTTATCCTATTATGAAATTGATGATGAATCTATGTATTGCGATTATTATTCGTATTATCCTCAAGCGTTTGTTAATAAATTTAAAGAACTCAATAATGATCCTAAGAATATAAAATACAGTCTATATAGTCAAATATTGTCTACATTATCAGATGATTATAAAAATTTAAAAAAATCATATGATAGATATAATTATAAATGTGGAACTTTTCCAGATCTTCCAGAATTAAACCCCAAAAGCCCTGTAGAAAAATCTGGAATAAATTCTGAACAAACATTGGGAC
Source organism: Plasmodium vinckei vinckei (assembly GCF_900681995.1). Classification (NCBI taxonomy): domain Eukaryota; phylum Apicomplexa; class Aconoidasida; order Haemosporida; family Plasmodiidae; genus Plasmodium; species Plasmodium vinckei. The sequence continues at coordinate 572,609 of NC_051294.1, forward strand.
AGTCATCTTATAGTATTAAGGATCTGGTATACAATTTTTTAATTAAAATATTCTCTTACTATGTGTTTTATATGTTGTATCGTCCATAAATTATATTAATTTTCATTTAATTAGCATTTATATTAATACGTTTTTTGTTTAATTCATAAAATATATTTGTAGTATAGTTTATTTAATGAGATCGATGCCTATTTTAGGGAGGATAAAGGTCAATTAAAAGTTAATAATGCACACAAACAAATCGACGATTATTGTCATTCCTGGTGTGACTCAGGAAATGGCGATTGTCATAATTATCTAGAATTGACTAATTGTAGTGTTTTTTATTTGCTAAATAGTTTAATAGATAAATTTGATTCAAAATATGATAAACTTGCCGAATACACTATTTTATTGTTAAGTTATAAACTAAATCAACATTCAAAATATAGTAGCACCAATTTAAACGAATTTTATACTAAATATATAGAAACAAATAATGATTATAATATGGAAATAAATAATAATGGTCCGACTAGTAAGGAAATTATAGATAAAAAAAAGGATTTGATCGATATGAATACTAATGAAATATCTAAATTTAATGTTCCATTTAGTATATTACTTTTATTGTATAATGGAATTAAAAGCGACAATCTGGATTGCACAAAATATTCGAGTTCTGCTAATAATTTTGCTAGTAATTTTGAAGAACTTAATAATGATTCTAATATTATTGGAAATGCTTCATTCAGAAAATTATTGTCTATATTATCAAATGATTATAACAATTTAAAAAATAAATATGGTAATAATGATTCTTGCGATTTTCCATCTATTTCACAAGTAAATCTCCCAAAAATATCTGTAGGAAATTCTGGAGATGGTGGTGAACAAATATCTCTACATACTCCTGAAGCTACATCATCAAGTTCGTCGATAGCAAGCAAATTAATTCCAGGTTTATCGGCATTTGCAATACCAGCTTTCTTGGGAATTGCTTATAAGGTAAATAATAAGAAATTAAAAACTATAATATTTAAATTATATTTTTGTGATTCCTTATATGAAAAAATATATAATAATTTTCCCATTTTTATATTAGTATTCATTATTTGGAATTGATAAAGTATTTCAAAGACAATATATAAGAAACAAATTAAAAAAAATAAAGAATAAAATGAAACTTAATATATGATTCGAAGATTAACGGTTAGTCCAGGAACAGTAATAATGATTGATATAAGAATATGTCTATTTGGAAACAAGCCATTTTTGACGATATTTTTTAACGATAATTTTTGGGTTTATAAGAATATTTAAATAATATAATCAATAAAATATAAAATTAATATGCATATCATTGCATGTTTGTATTGTTTTTATATGATTTTTATGTTTTTGGTCAGGGTTATGGTTATGTACTACATTACATTTAATTTGTATAATTTTTAATAATATTTATTGTTTATATAAAAATGATTTAAAAAAATACAAATAAAATAATGAAACATAAAGTTGTAAAATCAAAAAAATATATATAATTAATTTTTTTTCGATTCTAATATTCTTGATACCGAGGTGTTTATGTTTTATGGGCGAAGGTTATGCATTATGAGTTATTATTTTGTTCACTGTATCTGCGTTTTGAGTTAGGATTCGGAATATATTATAATATCATTTTTTATAGTTTGATAATATTTTGTGTCTGTAAATGTTGATAAAATATATTTACCATTCCCGTATGTTTATTCTCGAGATTATGTCTAAATATGGACCCCCAAAAAGGGGATATCCATTAATATGAAAGGGGTTACATAAAATATTTCTTATAAATTATAATAGTTTCATCTAATTCGTTCATATATATTAAATGGGGCAATATTGTAACTTTACATTTTATATTTTATTGGTAATTTTTGGGTAACTATATATAAGAATCCTTATTATTTATTATATAGACTTGTTAGCCAAAAGCTATATTGAATCATGAATAACACTGTGCTTTCTTTATTTTATGAAGCATTTTATTTAGTAAACCATATTATTTGTGTCATTATTATTTTGATTTAAATTGTATTTTGAACCGAAGAATATAATAATATTATATATGAAGTTATAATATATAATTCGATTCATTTGTAAATTTGATCTACATTATAATATAACTTCAGGTTAATATGTGATTTTAAGATTAATTAAGCATATTACAACATATAATAGATAATCATAAATATAGATTCATAAATGTCGATCGAGGTTCGATAATATAACATTACCTACAAAAGGCATTTTATGCATCTACCATTTTTAATAATACAATAAAAGCTGAACTATATATACAATATTTTAAGTTTTATAACTTTGAGGTATAAATAAATTATATTTTAAAATAGTTCAAAAATAAATATAAGCATATTAATAAAATTTCATATAACATTTTGTTATAATAATTATAAATAATATAACAGGTAAAGATAAAGTTGTTATTATATCCCCTATACATATAATAAAATATTTTACTAATAAATAATATTGAAATGTTGTTTTATTGGGGATATTTATATAATTAAACATTAATTTTATCGAAAAGGTACATAATAGCAAATTTTATTTGAACTAATAACATTTTTATTAGGTTATTATATATATACAAGCCTATAAACTTATAATTTAAATATATTGCTATTACGAAACAATATATATGTTCTAAATGGTATACTTTAAAACAATGAAACAAGGGAAATTACTAATTGGTTTATAGTATTCCTCCTGAGTGCATTAATTATCTCATTGTTGTATACAATGCTATAACTGAAACAACAACAATAATATTATATTAATACATTATTAAATATGAACAAATATATTGTTTTTACTTGATACATCATATGGGTATAAATCCATTATATAAATTATTTAACGGGTGATAGGATTAAAATTGTATGCAGATCAAATGAAAAATTATAGCATTTATTTAAGCCTTAATATGGTAATATTAGAATTAACGCTACCACGAAAAACAATATTTATTCTAATAATAATTCTATAATTTTCCCTAAATATATAGTTTTTTATATCTAAATATAATAACGTTTTATTATAAATATACAATATATGCTTAGGATATAGGTATAAATGTGTATTTAAAATAGAACCCATTCTATATTTCTTCTCAAATTAATTAATTATTCTAACCAAAGTATTTATAGAATTTGTAAATTAAATTGTACGAAAATAGTTGCATTTATTTGCTTTAATGTTTAAAATATCTTTTATATTTAATTATATATTAAATAGATAAGAAGAATGAAAAGAATAATATATATTTTATATATGCCTACGATTACCCCAAAGATAATTTATGTTTATGATATATTTTAATTGTAATAGCTCGATTACTCTAATTTGTATATTGTGCCTTTTTAATTTTAAAAAATAGATACGATATGCACTAAAAACTATTCATTAATTATATTTATAAATAAAGAAATGCTAACACATAAACAAAGTTATTACATGTTCTAAAATGAATTATTAATTTATATATATTAATTAAGATAAATACACATATTATATGTCATTTATTTAGAAAAAGAAAATATTAAATTATTTCTTAATATTAAATTTAAACACAAATTGTGTTTTATGTTTATTAGAAATAATATAAAAGGTGTAATATTTCAAATTGAATAATAACATATATCAATACATGACATTCAAATAATGAGATACAAATACATTTTTAACAATTATAGTAATAATGCAATTCTAATTCTTTATATATTTATAATAATATAAAATTTCTGGCTTCTTTTTTATAAATATAGAAAATGTATAGTTTTCTTCTATGTACGAGCGTGGAATAATTAGGAGACATGCTTTATTTAAACTCATGAAAGATTACACAAAATTATATAATTGGCTTATACCTGTTACTATTAAAAATAGTGATGTTGTGTATATGCTGTATTTTACATCTAAGACAAAATATTTTAAATAAATAAAAATTTAAGATAATTAGGATATTTGTGATAAAATAAAATATATCTTTGGTAATAATATTACACTATTATTCTATATTTAAATAATAAAAATAATAGGAATGTGTTTGATTTACGATATTAATTATGCATATAACTTAAGTAGTTGTATAATTCGTTTGGCATGTATATATGTTTTACATAAAATATAAAATGGTGTTAATTCATCTACAAATTAAAACATAACTCCATTGTAATGGGCATGAACGCGGTAAATACATTTTTTTAGATAAAAATAATTTATTGTATTCCATGTTTTACATGATCTATTAAATATCATTAATTTCATTTTAATAAATTGTTCGTTAATAAATATTTTATTATTTTTTTAAAAATGTTTTTTAGTGTGATATATTTCGTGAAATTGATGAACTTTTTATCGACTATGAGACCAATGAGGACAAATTTAACGATACCTATGGATTATATAATAATTATTGCCCTGTAAATAATGGGGGCAGAAAATGTGAAACTAATTATGAAAAACTTAACGCTATTTTTGGATATGCATATAAGGAATTAATTCAAAATAAGAATGTGGATCTAGAAAGTGAAAATGACCCAAGTGCTGATTTTTTTGTCATGTCATTGTCTAATATATTATATAAATTATCAACAGATCCGAATTTATCTCTAAAAGATGCATTTAAAATATATTTAAAGAGTCACAAAGGCTTTAATTATTGGAGTATCTTACGTAATAAAAAGTATTTTAATGATTCTAACATTGGTATTATGAATGGATTTTATTTTTTATTTCAGCAAATTTGTGAAACAATTAATAGATATACCAATCCTAATGCAAAAACATACGAACACACACACGATATTCAACAATTCTATATTATTTATCACACACTTTATAATTTTGTTAATCGTTGTGATCCGTATCTTCAATTATTTTATCATTTAAAAACAATATATGATGATATTATAAGTGGTGTTATTAAATTCGATGCCAATGACCAAGAATTAAGTAATCAGCTTATAATGCTTTCATCGATAGATACAACCAAGTTGTTATCTGAATTCAATATTAAAGGATGCAAACAAGTGCATAAAAAGTTAGAACAAAATATATCCAGGAATAAAGAGAAGTCAGAAGAGGAAGAAGAGGAACAAGGCGGATTTGATACTTTAATCGACTTATTTGATCCTGATGATGACGATAATGATGATGGCAATGATGATTTAGATTTAGATGAAGAAGAAGATGGTGATGACTTGCAAAATACCACACAAGGAACACCACCAGTATCTGTACCAGGGCCACAACAACCTGCACAATCAACATCAGTACCTGTAAAACCAGTACCTACACCGTCAGGAATGTCACCAAGCATACCTGACAATGGAGGCGATACAATAGGAAGTAAAGATAAAGTAGTAGACAGTACCCAAAGCCAAGAAAATACTAAAGGGAGTGAACAAACAGCTACAGGTGGTGACACAGGAAATAAAGCAAATTTCCAAAGCGATTCAAGCATTCATACCCCAACTTCGGGTAACAATCAAGGAAGCGAATCAAGAGATGGATTGGATGGTGGGTCAAATGGCAATCAAGTAAATCAAGGAGGATCAGGAGGTATAAATGATGGAAATGGCGATAAAGACATCAATAAAGGAGGTACATGTACTGGATCATGTGACGGAGTAGATAGTGGAACAGGAAGCGGAAAAGGAGGTCCAAATAATAAATTACCAAGTCAAGGGAATTCAAGCAATCAAGGAGGTTCAGATGATGGGTCAAAGGGATCAGGGGACCAGGATGCAACAAAATCATCAGGAACATTTTATGGATATTGGTCAAGCAATTGGGGAAGTCGTTTAAACCCCCTAAATTATTTACCTAGCGCTTCCAGTATATATCAATCTTCAAAAAATATTTTAACAAGTGCCACTAATCAAGTCAGTAATGCATATAATAGTGCTGTGACCGCTGTAAAAGATAATTATGATAGCGTTGTGACCGCTGTAAAAGATACTTATGATAGTGCTGTAACTGCTGTAAAAAATACTTATGACACCACTATGACCACTGTAAAAGGTGCTTATAGTGCAACTACTAATTATATCGATGGTACTGTTAGTAGTATAATCGACCAATTGAATTCATTTGGTACTTCTCAATCAGATGATAACCAATCTGGATCCAAGAGTTCAGAGGGGGGACAGATACATCTAATAACTCACAACCAAATTCGAAACAACCAGTAAATTCGCCATATCCACCACACTCTCTACCACCATTAGTAACTCCCCCATCAATACCACAATCAACGCAACAATTATCACAAACTCCATCATCGTCACAGCCGCAGTCTAACCAAATGCAGGATCCATCACAAATCACAGTTCAAACTGGTGCATCTAACACATTACAGCAACCTGATTCAAACACTGGAACGGGAGGTGCTCAAACAACGACAATTACTAAATATACATTACTAAGTTCGAGTACGGGTCCATCAAACACAGGGAATAGAAGCACAAATGGAACTGTTGTTAAAATGAACGAAAAAACATCAATATGGTGTATAGGATCAAATAAAAAATATGACACAATGGGTATTGGTATTATATTTATTTCAACATCCATTATTTTAGCAATTATGTATAAGGTAAATAATGTGCAACTATTAAATATATCATTTAAATATATTTTTTCCACTACATAATTACAAATATAAGAAATATATTACATTTTAACTCGTTTTTATTTTAGTATATATCATTTGGATCGGCAAAAAATTCGAAGAAAAAAAAAAGCATGAAAAGAGTTATAAAATTAGCTGATGGAAACAGAAAGACACAAATAATTATAAGTTCAAATGATAGGAGCAAACACCTAAAACCGGTTATAAATTCATTTGGTAGAAAAAAAGATCCATTATTAAATATATACAAACTTATGCAGGCAGATCCTATGCCATTTATTAATTTATTTTTTTTGTTAATTTTTTTTGTTTATAAAAGAAAATTAAATTATTTAGAATTATAAATTTAATTAATAATTTTTTTTCGAAGTTATACATTTAATTAGTTTATATTTTATTAATTAATGATTTGTTTTATTTGGGTTGAATTTTAGATTCTTCATACAATAAATTAATATTTTCATACTTGATATGTATATGAATTAAGAAATAAATAAATTATCTAAAACATAATACATTTAAAATAATTAAAATGAACATATATAAGTATGTTTTATGATATATTTCGTTAGTAAATTTCCTAGTAACTCCCAAAAGTTATGTATATAGAATTATGCTATTATTCTAAAATATATAGATATAAATGAACAAAATATTGTATCAATAATTAGGCACTAAAATAATTTAAAATTATGGAAATATCATATGACTATTATGTAAAAGTATATTTATAGGAATTATATGTTTTAATTAATTTATTTGAATTTTTTAATATTGTTTGTTATTATACATATATAAATTAATAAATATGTATGCTAAATATTTTATTCTAAAACAATGAAATAAGGAAACATTCTACATAGATTTAAGGTATTTATATTGAGTGCATTAATTGTAGCGTTGTAATATACAGTGAAATAACACCAGAAAATATGGTAACAATAGGTAAACATATTAAATCCGAATAAATCTATTATTTTATTTGATTCGGATACATGGATAAATATTATTTAGCTTATGAAAAGACTGAAAACGAATATACCACGAAAAATTAATTAGTATAATTTTTAGTTAAGCGTCCTTTTAATGTGATAATATTAATATTATCACTACTAAGCTATATATTATTTATTCTAATAATAATTCTACATTTTTCCCTAAATATATAGTTTTTTATATCTAAATATAATAACGTTTTATTATAAATATATAATATATGCTTAGGATATAAACATAAATGTGTACTTAAAATGGTAACTCATATTATACTGCTTCTCAAATTAATTAATTATTCAAACCCAAGTATTAATAGGACTTTTAAATTAAAGGATAATATATTAAATTATATTTATTTTCTTTATTGTTTAAAATATCTTTTATAATTAATTATATATTAAATAGATAATAAGAATAAAAAGAATAATATAGATTTTATATATACTAAATATTACCCAAAAACTAATTTATATTCATATTCATTTAATTGTAATAGCTCAATTAACTTAATTTGTATATTATATGTTTTAAATTTAAAAAATTAGATAAGATATGCCCTCAAAACAATTCACTAATTATATTTATATATAAGAAATGTTAGCACATAAGCAAAGTTATTACATGTTCTAAAATGAATTATTAATTTATATATATTAATTAAGATAAATAAACATATTATATGTCATTTATTTAGAAAAAGGAAAATATTAAATTATTTCTTAATATTAAATTTAAACACAAATTGTGTTTTATATTTATTAGAAATAATATAAAATGTGTAATATTTCACGTTTAATAATAACGTATATTAATATACGGCATTCAAATAATGAGATACAAATACATTTTTAACCGTTGTAATAATAATATATTTCTAATTCTTTATATATTTATAATAATATAATTTTGTGATTTCTTTACTATAAATATAGAGAATGCATAATTCTCTATATAAAAGCGTATAATGATTAGAAAATATGTTTTATTTAAACTCGTGAAAGGCTACACATAATTATACAATGAAGCTATTCCAATATTATTAAGAGTAGCGATACTTCGCATACGATAAAAATGTTTCAAACAAGTCACAAAATAAGGATGCTTATCTAAAATGCAATAAAAGCTAATATAAGTTTTATTTCATTATATTATTGTATATTGATTTAAAATTAATATTATTATTGATAATAATACTAATAGTGCGTTTAACTACTCCCCATTTTATATATAAGTATCGAGCCATTGTTTAACTTATTTTGTTGCAGTATAAATATTTTATATAAAAACAATATGATATCAATTTACAAATTAAAAACAAAATTCCATTACAATGGAGGTCAAAGAACTAGTAAATAACTTTATTTTAAAACAAAACATATTTATCCTTAATTTTATTGTGTTCGATTTGTCTACAAATCATGTTAAATTTTATTTCAATAAATTTTGCATCAATGTATATTTTCATTAATTTATATATATTTTTCTTAGTGTGAGAAATTTATTGCAGCTGATAAAATTATTAATGGTGAAAATAATGGCAATTTGACGATGTGGGATATGATCAATGATCCAGAATTTAAAACATATTGTGATAGTAGTAAATGTAGGACGACAAAGGAAAAGATTGGTGGTTTGAGCGCGTATTTATTTATGAAAGAAAGGGTACTGGCAACAAGGGAAATTGGAACTTCTGGTCTGTATGATGAATATTTTTTGATGTGGCTAAGCGATAAATTATATAAGATAGCCCATGACGAAGGCAAATCCCAAATCAACGACATTACTTTAAATTCGGCTTATGAACAATATTTAAAGAAAAATATTGTGAATTCTAATCATTTGGATCTTTTAGATAAATTAAATGGCTTGGAAGAAGTTAATCTTATGCATATGAAACATTTTTATAAGTTACTTAATGATATATGTAAAGTAATTGCATATTATAATCCAAACGATAAGGATAATAATAAACTTATTAGTAATTCTGCCGAATGTTATAATCAATATTCATCCCTTTACGATAGTGTTCCTAAATGTAATTCATATCTTCATTTATTGGATAATTTAAAAAAAACATATTATAATTTTATAGATTCTGTTATTAATGAAAATAACAAAAAACCAGATTTAGCATGGGATCTTAAAACACTTAAAACATCAGATGGAAAAGATAATTATTTTGCGAAAGGGTTTACAACATTTGATTTCAATAGTTCAGAGTGTGAACCGAAAAAACCTAAAAAGCCTGACCCACCCAAAATCCGAAGCAACCGCCATCACAACTTCCTTCAAAAGAACCAGGCCCGCCACCAGCGCCACCTTCAGCATCTTCAAAAAAGGATACTACATTAAAAACATTTCAAACAGGGGGAACCTATAAAAATGGACCAGACGATCCTAAAAGTAAACAAAATGCTTTAGACAATAAAAAATTAAACCAGGGTGGTGGAATCAATGACCCAAGAGCTCCAACTGATGGAACTGACGATCCTGCATCAGGGGGATCAGGAACACCAAACACACCAGGAGAATTTTTTGATTTGTGGTCACCATTTCGTGTATTTCTATTAAATGGAAAGGGGTATTTTGATAAAGCTTCCTATTTTATTGAGCAAAGGATTAATGATATTAAGGATCAAATTAGTGATGCATATAATAACGCTGCGGCTAATTTAAAAAGTATTTACAGTGCATCTAATGATTATTTTAACAGCATTATTGATAATATAACTACCCAACTTAATCAAGTTTGGACTCCTAAATCAGGCAGCTCAGGAAATGACTTACCACAAAGTAGTGATCAATCAAAAAAACTGGAGATCAACTACCACCTCAACCATCAATGCCACCATCAGGTCCGCCAAAAGGTCCATCACCAAATACACCACAACCAAAAAAACCAGCTTCCCAATCACAACCTACCACGCAGCAAAATCCACAAGATGATCCATCTAATCAAAAAAAATCTGACAAAACAAATCTTCAATTGGCAGCATCACCAAGTCCTGACCCCAATTTGAAAAAAACATGGAATATAATTCCAACTACATGGAATGGATCAGGGGATTGTACACCTAAAATAAATTTTATGAGTGCCACATTAGTGTGTTGCACTTCTGAGCAGTGTAGTTTAACTGGAGTTTCGGTTACACTTATTTTAATACCCATTATTTTATTAATTGCATATAAGGTAAATAATAATATAATTACTAAATACAACACTTATAAAGATTTTTCATTATTGTAAAATATTATATATTTCTCTATATTTTTATTTTAGTATTTATCATTTGGATCATCAAAAAAATCGGAAAAAAAAAACATGAAAAGAGTTATAAAATTAGCTGATGGAAAGAGAAAGACACAAATAATTATAAATTCATATGATAGGAACAAAGACCTAAAACCGGTTATAAATTCAGTTGGTAGAAAAAAAGATCCATTATTAAATATATACAAACTTATGCAGGCAGATCCTATACCATTTATTAATTTATTTTTTTTGTTAATTTTTTTTGTCTATAAAAGAAAAGAAAATTTTTTGGAATTATAAATTTAATTAATAACTTCTATTTTGGGATTAATATTCCATGAACCTTATTTTTAACCTCGATATAATTATTAAAAATTATAAATAAGTAAATTTGTTTATTACTATTATTATAGGTAAATGAATTCATAAGTATAATTAAAAAATATACTTATATAATTATAATATATATATAAAGATGATGTTGTTAGAATGGTTTACTTAATTTTCAATTATATATTTATTTATATAATTTTAAGAATTAAAACATTATTAAAATAATGAATGAATACAAAATATAATAATTGCCACCCTTAAATCCTTGTTATATGCTACATACAATTGTTTTCTATAAATATTCAGTAAAAAATTATATATGAAATTTTCTAACATAGATACATAAGTATTTGTTTTATTGAATGAATGATAAATCAATAACATATAAGAGTGCATTATAAATGTATCAATGTTATATATTTTGTCAAATATACAATTGGGGATATACGGTTTTATATTATAAAAAATGGGATTGATGGAGAAGGAGTTAACGACTCAATTATATTAAATGTCTTTTATTATTCCATATTGTCACGTATTATATTACAGTATTTAATGAATTGCAACTTTTTAAATTTAAAATAGCATTATTTTATCTTAGGGTTTTTAATAAATTACTTGGATCATATACATTGATAACTATAATAACAAAATATATATGATAAAATGAAAATGCATAATATTTGGCGAATATTATATATATAAAAAGAGCAAATATATTTTATTTTGTCCTCTCAAAGTGTAATATAACAATCTAATTACACATATTTTTTATTATGCTTTAAAATTTGCATCAATACTTATTTGTGTTATATATTTAATATTTACTAAGTATTATTTTAAAAATGGTTTGCATTCAAAGACTTATTTAAGTTTATAAATAGCTCAATAAATGTGGTTTCAGTGCTAATTGTTGTTTTAAACCATAGGAAATATGCTCAAAATATATTATAAAATAACCCAATATGGTATATTTCTAAATTGAAGTATATAGGATTAAAAATAAAGTTATTGAACATATTAAAATCGGCCATGAATTTATCTATATTAAATACAAATAATATAAATTTATGTAATTGAATAGAAAATGAAGCATGTAACTTAATTTAAAAATACTATAATTTTAGAAAAATCTATATTATAAGAAACTATATAAACATGTAATATATCGTATTAAATAACTATTTATGTATTTTTAAGGATTATAGTAATAATAGTATTTTTTGTATAAATGTATCATATATACATATGGCAAAAATATATTAAGCAACTCTCCATTTAAGGTAATTTAGATAATTGTCATAAAATAAGTTTAGCATGTTTAACGAAATATAATTGGTATGCAAAGAACTTAAATAGATGCAACAAATATTTACGTAATATATATAAATATTATCCCCCATAATCTCCAAATTATGGCAAAGCGAAGTTGTGATATTAATAATGTGGTATACAATTTTTTGAATAAAATATTCTCTTCGGATGTGCTTTATATGTTGTATCGCCCATAAATTATATTAATTTTCATTTGATTTTGGTTTATATTAATACGTTTTTTTGTTTAATTCATAAAATATATTTGTAGTATAAAGAAATTAGTACGATTAATAACTATTTTAGTGAGTATGAGGCAACAAGTGGAGTAATAGTTCAAACAAATAATCCATCAATCAACAAATATTGTCATTACGGAAACAACTCAGGAAATGGTAATTGCAATAATGATTATTTTCGAAAGGCTAGTTCTGGTGTTATTTATTTGCTAAAAAATTTAAAGGATAAATGTGATTTAGAATATGATAAAATTGCCGAATACGCCATTTTATGGTTAAGCTATAAACTACATAAAAAGCCCAAAAATAATTTTACCAATTTAAACGAATTTTATACTAAATATATAGTAAATAATAATGATTATAATAAGGTAATAAATGATAATGATAGCATGACTTATAAAGACATTATAGATAAAAATAAAGATTTGATGAATATTAAAGAAATATCTAAATTTTATGAAGCATTTAATATATTATTTTCATCCTATAATTTAATTAATGCAAACAAATTGGATTGCACAAAACATTCGAGTTATGCTAAAAATTTTGCTGATAAATTTAAAGACCTCAATAATGATTCTAATAATATAAAAGACAGTCCATTTAGTCAAATATTGTCTACATTATCAGGTGATTATAACAATTTAAAAAAAATATATCATGACAAAGATAAATCTTGCGATTTTCCAGATCTTCCAAAAATAGAACCTAAAGAAATTTATGTAGAAAATTCTGGAAAAGATTCTGAAAAAAGTTCTGGACAATTATTGGGGGACACTTTTGAAGTTACATCATCAAGTTCGTCGATATTAAACACAGTAATTCCAGGTTTATCGACATTTTCTGTAATACCAGTTTTCTTGGGAGTTGCTTATAAGGTAATTAATAAGGAATTAAAAACTATAATATTTAAATTATATTTGTTTGATCCCTTATACACGTTTATCAAAAAATGTATATACATTTGCCATTTTTATATTAGTATTCATTATTTGGAATTGATAAACTATTTCAAAGACAATATTTAAGAAACAAATTAAAAAAACTAAAGAAGAAAATGAAACTTAATATATGATTTGAAGATTAGCGATTATTTCAGGAACAATAATAGTTATTGATATATGTTAAGAATATGTCTATTTGGAGACAAGTCATTTTTGACGATATTTTTTAACGATAATTTTTGTGTCTATAAGAACATTTAAATAATATAATAAACAAAATATAAAATTAATATGCATATTGTTGCATGTTTGTATTGTTTTTGTATATTTTTTATATGATTTTTATGTAGTGGGTCAGGGTTATGTTTTGTTTATGGAACCCTTATATGGGTTAGGGTTAAATATCACATTGCATTTAATTTTGTATAATTTTTAATAATATTTATTGTTTAACAAATTGTTTTAAATATATATATGAAATAAGTTATTAAAAACATGTATAGAACAAATTATAATATTTGGATTTCATATTAATATAACTTAAGAGTAAATGAATTGGACTATGTATTTAATGTTAATTTGTGGTTAATGGTTTATGTATCAATTTATCAAATATTGGAATCGATATAGAAAGATGAATCCAAAGTATCGATTTGATTCTATAAGATAACGTTGATTTAAATAATTTAATATTTATTATGAGAAACGGGGGAAATTGAAATTAATTAATATAGAGAATGCTATGCAGGCCGACCCCGTCCATTTATTAATTTTTTTTGTCTATAAAAGGAAAAACATTATTTATATGATAAATTTAATTAATAACTTTATTGGGGTTCAGATTCTATGAATCCGATTTTAAAACTTTATGTAGTATTAAAAATGATAAATATGTAAATCCATTTATTATTATAGGTAAATAAACTATAAGTATAATTAAAATATATATTTATATAATTATAATATGAAAACATATATTATTATAATATGTATAAATATGATGTTGTTATTTTGATCTGTTTAATTTTAAATTTGTTTATATAATTATAGGAATGAAAACGTTACTAACATAATGAATGATTAAAAAATGCCCCTATAAACTCCTGCTATATGTTGCATATAATTATTTCTATAAATATTTAGTAAAAATTAATATAAAAATATAATTGTATTTTCTAATATCAATATATAAATATTTGTTTTATTGAATGAGTAATAAACCAGTGATAAATAATAACGCGTTATAGAGGTATCAATGTATATATTTTGTTAAAGATACGATTTGATATATCTGGTTTTATATTCTAAAAACCGAATCAATGAAGAAAGGGTTAAAGAGCCAATTATGTCATTGCCTTTTTATTATTCCATATTATCATGTATTGTATTATAAGTAATTAGTAAATAACCATTAATCACAAACAGCACTGCTTTATCATAGAATTAATAAAACATATAATTCTTAATAAATTATTTGAATGCATATACATTGATAACTATAACAATAAAATATATAATAAAAAATGAACTATGTAAAATATTTAACGAATGTTTAACTAAATTCATTTATTAAAAGAGAAAATCTATCTTATATTTTTCCTCTTAAAATGCAATATAACAATCTAATTACACATATTTTTTATTATGCTTTAAAATTTGGATCAATACTTACTTATGTGTTATATATTTAATATTTACTATGTACCATTTAAAAAATAATATGCATACAAAGACTTATTTAACCTTACAAATGGCTCAATAAATACGGTTTCAGTGCTAATTGTTATTTTAAACAGTAGAAAAGATGCTCAAAATATATTATAAAATAACCCAATAATATATATTTATAAATAGATGCACATAGGAATAAAAATAATGTTATTGAACATATTAAAATTTATTATGAATTATCTACATTCATTAAAAACAATATTGGAATTATGTATATACAATTAGAAAAGGGACCAATGGAACTTATTTTGTAAATGTTATCACTTTAGAGAAAGCTATAATATAAGAAAAATGTATATAAATATTTAATATATTTTAAAAAATAACTATTTATATACTTTTAATGGTTATAGTAGTAATAGAATTTTATATTTTTTAGATTTATACAGTATTTAAGTTTTAGAATGGTAATTATTAAAACATAAGATATAACCATATTTCTTTTCTATGCTCAAAAAATAATACTAGGAAATATGATTTAAATTCATTATAAAAGTATATTCACTTTGTAATAAAGGCATACCATATGTTAGTAAGAATAGTGTTTTTTGTATAAAATACATCATATATACAGATGATAACCCTCTATTTAAGATAATTTCGCTAATTGCCATAAAATAGATATATTATATTTGACTAAAGATAATTACTATGGATAGAGTTTAAGTAAATACAACATATATTTTATGAAAAATACATAATTATTATAATCCAACATATTCCCCAAATTACAACATAATTTCATTATAATGTCTAAGCAAGTGGTATATATAATTTTTCTTATATTATTCAGATGTTAAATTGCCTATAAATTATATTAATTTTCTTTTTAGTAATATTTCATTAATACATATTTTATTAATTTTTATAATATTTTCATAGTGTAGAATAATTACTCATGTCGATGGAAATTTAAAATTCGATTCACAATCTCAAAACTATACGATTAAAGGGGGTGGATTAGATGATTATTGTCCTCCCGTGGAAGGGAGTGAAAAAGTTAAATGCAATAGTGATGACGAAAAAATTAGCTCTTCTTTTATAGTATTGATAAATATGCTTATTGGCAATAATGATAAGGAAAATATAGAGAGTGATAAACTTGCCGAATACGCTATTTTATGGTTAAGTTATATACTAAATCAAAAAGAACAAAATGGTAGCATCAAATTAAATGATTTTTATACTAAGCACATAAAAAAAAATACGCATTATAATGAGAAAATAAAAAATTGTAAAGGTAATACGACCAATAAGGAATTTATAGATAAAAAAAAATATTTGATGAATATGAATATTAAAGATCTATCGAATTTTTATAAAGTATTTGAAATTTTATGTAAAATGTATAATACGTGTAATGAAACCACTAAAATATGCAACAATTTCGTGGAAAAGGCTAAAGAGTTTGATAAAAAATATAAAGAACTTAATGAAGATCCTAAGAATAAAAGCGATTCATATAAAAATGTATTGTATAGTTTATCAACTGATTATAATAATTTTAAAAAATATTGTGCTGAAAATAACAGTGATTGTAAAGATAATTCATCCTTTCCAGAGATAGAAATACCAGAAGGTCCTTTCGAAATTTTTGAAGATACATCATCAAGTTCGTCGATAGCAAGCAAATTAATTCCATCCTTATTGATATTTGCAATACCGGTTTTCTTGGGAATTGCTTATAAGGTAAATAATAAGAAGTTTATAAATATAATATTAAAAATTATTTCCATTCAATATATGCAAACTTTAACATGATATGCTTCTTAACATTTTATTTTAGTATTCGTTATTTGGATTTGATAAACTATTTCAAAGACAATATATAAGAATAAAATTAAAAAAAATACAGAAGAAAATGAAACTTAATATATGATTCGAAGATTAGCGATTATTCTAGGAATAGTAATAGTTATTGATATATGTTAAGAATATGTCTATTGGAAATATATAATTTTGGGGTCTATAAGAATAATTAAATAATATAATTAATAAAATATAAAGTTATATATGTCTATTATTGCATTTTTTCATATTTTTTATATAATTTTTATGTTCTGAGTCAGTGTTTATGGTGTGTTTGCGAAACCCATATTCTCTCTAGGGTTAAGTGCTATAATAAATTTAATTTTGTATAATTTTATTATGTATTAGTTTAGGGAATTGCTTTAAATGCATATAGGAAATGAGTTATTAAAAATATGTATAGGACAAATTATAATAATTGTATTTCGTGTTAATATAGCTTGATTATAATGTGTTGAACTATGTATTTTTTATATTTATTGTTAATTTGTGGTTAATGGTTTATGGGGCAATCGATCAAATGTCGGAATCGATATAGACTGATGATTCCAAAGTATCGATTTTGTTATAGAAAAGATGTTGATTTAAATAATTCCAATATTTTATACGATAAACTGAGGAAGAAGAATGAGAATTACAATAAAATATTTTATTATGATTCGCCTCTCAATATCACCTGAATCAGATGATAAATGAAATGATGAAGATAGGAAGAAGCTGCTGAGTTCATGAGAAAGTGGATTGTTAAATATATACAAACTTATGTAGGCCGACCCTATACCATTTATTAATTTACTTTTTTGTTGATTGTTTTTGTTTATAAAATAAAATACGATTATTTATATGATAAATTTAATTAATAACATTATTGGGGTTCAGATTCTATGAACCCGATTTAAAAACTTTATGTAAGTATTAAAAATGATAAATATGTAAATTTGTTTATTACTATTATTATATATAGATAAAATCATAAGTATAATTTAAAAAATATTTATATAATTATAAGAATGCGAACAATATTAATATAATGAATGAATACAAAATAAATTTTTTATAAAATAATTTATTATTGAAAAATGTTACAATTTTGTTAAAATATAAAAAGTATCCCTATATTCCCCTTTTATATGCTACATACAATTGTTTTCTATAAATATTCAGTAAAAAATTATATATGATACTTTCTAACATAGATACATAAGTATTTGTTTTATTGAATGAATGATAAATCAATAACATATAAAAGTGCATTATAAAGGTATCAATGTTATATATTTTGTCAAATATACAATTGGGGATATACAGTTTTATATTATAAAAAATGAGATTGGTGGAGAAAGAGTTAAAGAGTCAATTATATTAAATATCATTTTATGATTCCATATTAATATGTGCTATATTATCAGTTCTTAGTGAATTACAACTTTTTAAATTTAAAATAGCATTATTTTATCTTAAGATTTTTAATAAATTACTTGGATCATATATATTGATAACTATAACAATAGAATATATAAGATAAAATGAACTATATAATGCATTTAACGAATATTTATCTAAATTTATATATTATAAGAGCAAATATATTTTATTTTGTCCTCTTAAAGTGCAATATAACAACCTAATTACACATAACTTTCTATTATACTTAAAAATTTTCATCAATACTTATTTATGTTTATATATTTAATATTTACTATATATTATTTTAATAACGGTTTGTATTCAAAGACTTATTTAAGTTTATAAATAGCTCAATAAATATGGTTTCAGTGCTAATTGTTATTTTAAACCGTATAAAAGATGCTCAAAATATATTATAAGATAACCCAATATGTTATATTTCTAAATTGAAGTATATAGGATTAAAAATAAAGTTATTGAACATATTAAAATTGGCCATGAATTTATCTATATTAAATAAAAATAATATAATTTTATCTAATTTGAATAGAAAATGGAGCATGTAACTTAATTTAAAAATATTATAATTTTAGAAAAATCTATATTATAAGAAACAACTATATAAAACTGTAATATGTCGTATTAAATAACTATTTATATATTTTTAAGGATTATAGTAATAATAGCATTTTTTGTATAAATGAATCATATATACATATGACAAAAGTATATTAAGCAACTCTCCATTTAAGGTAATTTAGATAATTGCCATAAAATAAGTATAGCATGTTTAACGAAATATAATTAGTATGCAAAAATCTTAAATAGATACAACAAATATTTACGTAATATATATAAATATTATTATCCCTCATAATCTCCAAATTATGGCACTGTCAAGTTATGATCTTAGGAAAGTGGTATACAATTTTTTAAATAAAATATTTTCTTCGTATGTGTTTTATATGTTGTATTGTCCATAAATTATATTAATTTTCATTTGATTAGCATTTATATTAATACGTTTTTTTGTTTAATTCATAAAATATATTTTAGTATAAAGACATTTATACGATCGATTACTATTTCTATGAGAATAATAATTATCAATTAATAGTTAATAAAAATTACAGTGATTTAATCCACAAATATTGTCATTATGGGAATACTTCAGGAAAAGATAAATGTCAAAATAATTATTTTAAAATGGCTAGTTCTGGTGTTATTCATTTGCTAGAAGCGTTAAAGAAGTATAATTTAGACGATGATAAACTTGCCGAATACGCTATTTTATGGTTAATTTACAAACTAAATATATATTCAAAAAATACATTCAAAAATCTAAGTGATTTTTATAATAGTTATATAGAAAAAAATGAGTATTATGATAAGAATATAAAAGGTGATGGTAGTCCAACTTATAAGGAAATTATAAATAAAAAACAAGATTTGATGAATATGAATATTAAAGAACTATCTAAATTTGATGCCCCATTTTATATATTATTTGATTTGTATTATGCATCTAATAGTCGAATTTTGAATTGTACAAATTATTCTGGTTATGGTAAACTGTTTGTTCAAAATTTTAAAGAACTCAATAATGATCCTAAGAATATAGAAAACAGTTCATATAGTCAAATATTGTCTACATTATCAAATGATTATAAAAATTTAAAAAATATATATGATAATGATCAAGTTAAATGTATCGATTTTCCAGATCTTCCACCATTATCCCCCCAAAAAATTTCTGTAGAAAAGTCTGTAGACAGTCCTGGAAAAGGTGTTGAACAAACATTGGGGGAGAGTCCTGAAGCTACATCATCAAGTTCGTCGATATTAAACACAGTAATTCCAGGTTTATCGACATTTGCAATACCGGTTTTCTTGGGAGTTGCTTATAAGGTAAATAATAAGGAATTAAAATCTATAATATTTAATTTATATTTTTGTGATTCCTTATATGGGTTTATCAAAATATATATAATAATTTTCCATTTTTATATTAGTATTCATTATTTGGAATTGATAAAATATTTCAAAGACCATTTATAAGAAAAAAATTAAAAAATATAAAGAAGAAAATGAAACTTAATATATGATTCGAAGAGTAGAGGTTATCCAGGAACAATAATAATGATTGATATATGTTAAGTAACTGTATATTTGGAAATAAGTAATTTTTGACGATATTTTTTAACGATAATTTTTGTGTCTATAAGAATATTTAAATAATATAATCAATAAAATATAAAGATATATGTATATATTTATTGGATTTTGCATATTTTTAATATAATTTTTATGTTGTGGGTCAGGGTTAAGGTTGTGTTTATGGAACCCATATATGGATTAGGGTTATGTACTATATTACATCTAATTTTGTATAATTTTTAATAATTTGATAATATTTATTAGTTTAACAAATAGTTTTAAATATTTATAGACAAACTATAACAATTGAATTTCTTGTTAATATAACTTAATGGTAAATGTGGTGAACTATGTATTTTTTATATTTATTGTTAATTTGTGGTTTATGGGGCAATCGATCAAATGTCGGAATCGATATAGAAAGATGAAATCAAAGTATCGATTTTATTCGATAAGATGATGTTAATTTAAATAATTGCAATATTTAATATGATAAACTGAGGAAGAAGAATGATAATTACAAGAAAATAGTTTATTATATTTCATCCATCGATGCCACCTGAACCGGATGATAAATGAAGAAAGTAATGAAGATAAGAAACAAATTGTTGAGTTGATGAGAAAATTTATTATTAAATATATACAAACTTATGCAACCCGATCCTATACCACTTATTATTTTATTTTTTAGTTGATTGTTTTTGTTTATAAAATAAAATACGATTATTTATATGATAAGTTTAATTAATAACTTTATTGGGGTTCAGATTCTATGAACCCAATTTAAAAACTTTATGTAAGTATTAAAAATGATAAATAAGTAAATTCATTTATTATTATTATAGATAAATAAACTCATAAGTATAATTAAAAAAATATTTATATAATTATAATTCGAAAAATATATTATTGTAATATGTATAAATGTGATGTTGTTATAATGGTTCATTCAATTTTCAATTTATTTATATAATTATAAGAATGCAAGCAATACTAATATAATGAATGACAAAAAATATATATTTTATAAAATCATTTATTATTCAAAAAATTAATAATAAAATCTGAACAAATATAAACAATGACACTATAAATTTTTGTCATAGGTGCATATAATTGTTTTCTATAAATATTAAGTAAAAATTTATATAAAAATATAATGATATTTTCTAACAAAGGTATATAAACATATGTGTTATTGAATTAATGATAAATCAACAGCATATAATAGTGCATTACAAAGGTATTAACGTTATATATTTTGTTAAAGATGCAATTGGGGATATACGGTTTTATATTATAAAAAATGGGATTGATGGAGAAAGAGTTAAAGACTCAATTATATTAAATGTCTTTTATTATTCCATATTACCATGTGTTATATTATCAGTACTTAGTGAATCATAATTTTTAAATATAAAATAACATTATTTTATCATAAAATTTATAATAAATTACTTGGATCATATACATTGATAACTATAGAAGTAAAATATATATGATAAAATGAGCAATGCATAATGTTTAGCGAATATTATATATATAAAAAGAGCAAATATATTTTATTTTGTCCTTTCAAAGCGCAATATAACAATCTAATTACACATATTTTTTTATTATGCTTTAAAATTTACATCAATATTTATTTATGTATTATATATTTAATATTTACTAAGTATTCTTTTAAAAATGGTTTGCATTCAAAGACTTATTTAACCTTACAAATGGCTCAATAATATGATTTCAGTACTAATTGTTTGTTTTAAACCATAGGAAAGATGCTCAAAATATATTATAAAATCGCCCATGAATTTATCTATATTAAATAAAAATAATATAAATTTATGTAATTTGAATAGAAAATGGAGCATGTAACTTAATTTAAAAATATTATAATTTTAGAAAAATCTATATTATAAGAAAGATCTATATAAAACTGTAATATATCGTATTAAATAACTATTTATATATTTTTAAGTATTATATTAATATTACCATTTTTTGTATAAATGTATCATATATACATATGCCAAAAGTATATTAAGGAACTCTCCATTTAAGGTAATTTAGATAATTGCCATAAATAATTATAGCATGTTTGAAAAAATATAATTGCTATGCAAAAAGATTAAATAGATACAGAAAATATTTATGTAATATATATAAATATTATTATCCCTCATAATCTCCAAATTATGACACAGTCAAGTTATAATATTAAGGATGTGGTATACAATTTTTTAAATAAAATATTCACTTCGCATGTGTTTTATATGTTGTATTGCCCATAAATTATATTAATTTTCATTTGGTTAACATTTATATTAATACGTTTTTTTGTTTAATTAATAAAATATATTTGTAGTATAGTGTATTTAATGAGATCGATGACGCTGTTGGTGCACAGAACGGTGGAAATGTTGAATATATTAAACCGCCAATAATAGAATATTGTCCTTACAATACTACCATGTATAGTAATTATTGTAATAATTATTTTCAAAAGGCTAGTTACGGTGTTATTCATTTCCTAAAAACGTTAAAGGACAAGTTTGATTCAAAATATGATAAACTTGCCGAATACGCTATTTTATTGTTAAGTTATAAACTAAATCAAAATTCAGAATATAGTAGCAAGAAACTAATTGATTTATATACTAAACATATAGGAAAAGATAAGCATTATAATGATAAAATAAATAATAGTAATAGTATGACTTATAAAGACATTATGGATAAAAAAAAAGATTTGATGAATATGAATATTAAAGAAAAATCTAAATTTAATGGCCTATTTAGTATATTATTTTCATTCTATAATGAAATTAAGAAAACCAAACTGGATTGCCCAAAAGATTCGAATAAAGCTATTGAATTTGCTAAAAAATTTGAAGAACTCAATAATGATTCTAATATTAATGGAAATACTTCATACAGGACATTATTGTCTACATTATCAGATGATTACAACAATTTAAAAAATAAATGTACCGATTTTCCACCTCTTCCAATGATAAAAACGCCACCAAGCAAATTACTTCCAGCTTTATCGACATTTTCTGTAATACCAGTTTTTTTGGGAATTGCTTATAAGGTAAATAATAAGGAATTAAAAACTATAATATTTAAATTATATTTTTGTGATCCCTTATATCCGTTTATCAAAAAATATATAATATTTTTCCCATTTTTATATTAGTATTCATTATTTGGGATTGATAAAGTATTTCAAAGACAATATATAAGAAAAAAATTAAAAAAACTACAGAAGAAAATGAAAATTAATATATGATTCGAAGATTAACAATTATTTCAGGAACAGTAATAATGATTGATATATGTTATGAAACCGTCTATTTGGAAATAAGTAATTTTTTACCATAATTTTGGATCATAATTTTTGTGTCTATAAGAATATTTAAATAATATAATCAATAAAATATAAAATTAATATGCATATTATTGCATTTTTGTATTGTTTTTGTATAATTTTTATATGATTTTATGTAGTGGGTCAGGGTTAAAATTGTATTATGGAACCCATATCTGGGTTAGGGCTAAGTGTTATATTGGATTTAATTTTTATAATTTTTAATAATATTTATTGTTTAAAAAATTGTTTTAAATATATATATGAAATAAATTATTAAAAACATGTATAGGACAAATTATAAGAATTGAATTTTGTGTTAATATAACTTAATGATAAATGAGTTGGACTATGGATCAATTGATCAAATATTAAATCGATATAGAAAAATGATCCCAAAGTATCGATTTGATTCTATAAGATAACGTCGATTTAAATAATTTAATATTTTATTATGAGAAACTGGGTGGGAAATGGAAGTAAGGAAAAAACATAAAACGTTTGGAAATTTAGTTGATAAGAAAATGGAATTAATTAATATAGAGAATGTTATGTAGGCCGACCCCGTACATTTATTAATTTGTTTTTTTATTTATAAAAGAAAAGAATTATTTATATGATAAGTTTAATTAACTTATATTTGTAGGTTCAGATTCTGTGAGCTCGATTTTATAACTCAATATAAGTATTAAAAATGATAAATAAGTAAATTCATTTATTATTATAGGTAAATAAACTCATAAGTATAATTTAAAAAATATTTATATAATTATAATTCGAAAAATATATTATAATATGTATAAATGTGATGTTGTTATAATGGTTCAAATAATTTTCAGTTCTAAATATATTTATATAATTTTAAGAATAAAACATTACTAACATAATGAGTTAATAAAAAATATATTTTTTATAAAATTATTTATTATTGTAAAAATTAATAGTAATATTTTTAAAAAATATAATAATTGCCTCCCTCAAATCCTTGTTGCACGCTACATACAATTGTTTTCTATAAATATTCAGTAAAAAATTATATATGATACTTTCTAACATAGATACATAGTATTTGTTTTATTGAATGAATGATAAATCAATAACGTATAAGAGTGCATTATAAATGTATCAATGTTACATATATTGTTAATAATAATTTTGGGGATATACGGTTTTATATTATAAAAAATGGGATTGATGAAGAAAGAGTTAAAGACTCAATTATATTAAATATATTTTTATTATTCCATATTGTCACGTATTATATTATCAGTACTTAGTGAATCATAATTTTTTAAATATAAAATACCATTATTTTATCTTAGGATTTTTAATAAATTATTGGATCATATATATTGATAACTATAGAAGTAAAATATATATAATAAAATGAGGAATGCAGAACATTTAGCGAATATTTATTTAAATTTATGCATTAAAAGAGAAAATATATTTTATTTTGTCCTCTCAAAGCGCAATATAACAATCTAATTACACATGTTTTTTTATTATGGTTTAAAATTCATCAATACTTATTTGTGTTATATGTTTAATATTTACTATGTACCATTTAAAAAATAATATGCATAGAAAGACTTATTTAGCCTTATAAATAGCTCAATAAATATGCTTTCAGTTCTAATTGTTATTTTAAACCGTAGGAAAGATGCTCAAAATATATATAAAGTAATCCAATATGTTACATTTCTAAATTGAAGTATATAGAAATAAAAATAAAGTTATTGAACACATTAAAATAAGCCATGAATTTATCTAGATTAAATACAAATAATATAAATTTATGTAATTTGAATAGAAAATGGAGCATGTAACTTAATTTGTAAATGTTATAATTATAGAAAAAACTGCATTATATATTATAAGAAACAAGTATATAAATATTTAATATATTTAAAAAATGACTATTTATATGTTTTTAAGGATTATAGTAATATTACCATTTTTTGTATAAATGTATCATATATACATATGGCAAAAGTATATTAAGCAACTCTCCATTTAAGGTAATTTAGATAATTGCCATAAATAATTATAGCATGTTTGAAAAAATATAATTGCTATGCAAAAAGATTAAATAGATACAGAAAATATTTATGTAATATATATAAATATTATTATCCCTCATAATCTTCAAAATATGGCAGGGTCAAGTGATAATCTTAAGGATCTGGTATACAATTTTTTAAATAAAATATTCTCTTCGCATGTGTTTTATATGTTGCATCGCCCATAAATTATATTAATTTTCATTTGATTAGCATTTATATTAATACATTTTTTTGTTTAATTCATAAAATATATTTGTAGTATAGTTTATTTAATGATATCGATGGCTATTTTTGGGAGGATGATAGTGGTAAATTAAAAGTTGATCCAAAATACGAATCAATCCACAATTATTGTCATTACGGGAGTAACTCAGAGGAAAATAAATGTAATGATTATCTTCAATTGGCTACTTGTAGTGTTATTTATTTGCTAAAAAATTTAAAGAACTATGGTTTAGAATATGATAAATTTGCCGAATACGCTATTTTATGGTTAAGTTATAAACTAGATATAAAGATAAATAATGAATTTACCAATTTAAACGAATTTTATACTAAATATATAGAAAATAATAACTGTTATAATGACAAAATAAAAGGTGATGATGGAATGACTTATAAGAAAATTATAGATACAAATAAAGATTTGATGGATATGGATATTAAAGAAATATCTAAATTTAATTATCCATTTAATATATTAGTTCATTTGTATTATAAATGTCATCATGAATATTGGGATTGCCAAAAAAATTTGGGATTTGCTAAATCTTTTGCTGAAGAATTTGAAAAACTCAATGATGATCCTAAGAATACAGAAAACAGTCTATATAGTCAAATATTGTCTACATTATCAGATGATTATAAAAAATTAAAAAAAATATATTATGATAAAAATCAATCTTGCAAATTTCCAGATCTTCCAATATTAAAACACCCAAAAAGTTCTGTAAAAAATTCTTTAGAAAGTTCTGAAAATCTTTCTGCAGTAAGTTCTGAAAACCTTTCTGCAGTAAGTTCTGAAAACATTTCTGCAGTAAATTCTGAAGCTACATCATCAAGCTCGTCTATAGCAAGCAAATTAATTCCATCCTTATTGATATTCGGAATACCAGTTTTTTTTGGAATTTCTTATAAGGTAAATAATAAGAATTAAAAACTATAATATTTAAATTATTTTCATTAAATATATGCAAAATTTAACAAACATGAAATCTTCTTAACATTTTATACTAGTATTCATTATTTGGAATTGATAAACTATTTCAAAGACAATATATAAGAAAAAAATTAAAAATAATAAAGAAGAAAATGAAACTTAATATATGATTCAAAGATTAACGATTATTCCAGAAACAATAATAATGATTGATATATGTTAAGAGTATGTCTATTTGTAAACAAGCCATTTTTGACGATATTTTTTAACGATAATTTTTGGGTTTATAAGAATATTTAAATAATATAATCAATAAAATATAAAATTACTATGTATATTATTGCATTTTTGTATTGTTTTTACATATTTTTTATATAATTTTTATGTTATGAGTTAGGGTTATGTACTACATTACATTTAATTTGTATAATTTTTAATAATATTTATTGTTTATATAAAAATGATTTAAAAAAATACAAATAAAATAATGAAACATAAAGTTGTAAATCAAAAAAATATATATAATTAATTTTTTTTCGATTCTAATATTCTTGATACCGAGGTGTTTATGTTTTATGGGCCAAGGCTATGCATTATGAGTTATTGTTTTGTTCACTGTATCTGCATTTTGAGTTATGGTTCCGAATATATTATAATATCATTTTTTATAGTTTTATAATATTTTGTGTCTGTAAATGTTGATAAAATATATTTATCATTCCCGTATGTTTATTCTCGAGATTATGTCTAAATATGCACCAAAAAAGGGGATATCCATTAATATGAAAGGGGTTACATAAAATATTTCTTATAAATTATAATACTTTCATCTAATTCGTTCATATATATTAAATGGGGCAGTGTTATAATTTCACATTTTATATTTTATTTCTAATTATTGGCTAACTATATATAAGACCCCTTATTATTTATTATGTAAGGCATATTAACCCCATAGCTATATTGAATCATGAATAACACTGTGCTTTCTTTATTTTATGAAGCATTTTATTTAGTAAACCATATTATTTGTGTCATTATTATTTTTATTTAAATTGTATTTTTAACCGAACAATATAATAATATTATATATGGAGTTATAATATATAATTTGATTCATTTGTAAATTTGATCTACATTATAATATAACTTCAGGTTAATATGTGATTTTAAGATTAATTAACCATATTACAACATATAATAGGTAATCATAAATATAGATTCACAAAGTATCGATCGAGGTTCGATAATATAACAGTACCTACAAAAGACATTTTATGCATCTAAGTTTTTAATAATACATTAAAAGCTGAACTATATATACAATATTTTAAGTTTTATAACTTTGAGGTATAAATAAATTATATTTTAAAATAGTTCAAAAATAAATATAACCATATTAACAAAATTTCATGTAACATTTTGTTATAATAATTATAAATAATATTATAGATAGAATAGCATTATTATTATATGACTATACATATAAACTAGTAAAATATCTACCAATAATATTTAAATATTGTTTGATTGTGAAAATTTCACATAATTAAAATTAATATTAATTTTGTAAAGAAAGCAAATAATAATAAATTTTATTTGAACCAATAATATTTATATTAGGCTATTATATATATACAAACTTTAAAATAATTTAAATATATTGTTATTATGAAATAATACATATGATATAAAATGGTATCCTTTAAAACAATGAAGCAAGGAAAAATAGTAATTGATTTAAAGTATTTTTATTAAGAGCATTAAATATTCCGTTGTACTATACAGAGATATAGAAGGAAGGAACAATGATAACAATAAAGTATTAAATACGAAAAAATCATTAAATCCATTTGATTCGAATATTTTGACATATATTAATTATATATTATTAAAAATGAAAAGATGGAGAAAAAAAAAATTATTATTATAATTTATACTTAGTATAATTTTATTGTAGAATATTAGCACGGCAAAACCATATATTATTAATGGAATTAATAATTTGAATAAAAATATAGTTTTTTATATTGAGCTAAATATTTTGTTATAAAATATGTAGTATATAGTATGTTTAGGTTCTAAGTAGTCATATGCACTAAAATGGTAAACCTGCTTATATTCGTCCTAAAAGTTTATTATTACCACTAAATAAAGAGCATATTTCAAACTAATAAAAGTAACAAATTTAAATAATAGAAAAATAATTATATTGAAATATTTTTTATAGATTAAATTGGAGCTCGTATTTATTTATATATTAAATAGTTAATAAGAGCAATAATATATATTTATATATACTAATTTAATTTTAAAACCCATTTAGGTGTAACGCCGGTTTTAATTGCACATTTGTGCTTTATCTTAGAAAGATGCACATATGATGTGTAATTTATTTATTAAAATTTATTTATATATTAGGAATATTCATATACAAACAAAGTTATTGCACATTCTAAATGGGGTACTCATTTACACTATTAATTAAAATATAAACGCCAATAAATATGATATATTTAGGAAAAATAATAATAATAATAATAATTTATTTTTGGATATTATAATTTAAATAAACAATTTGATTTACATTTATTAGGATTAACGCTAAAAAAATGTAATATTTGTATGGGATAATAACTTATATCAATATATGATATCAACAATGAGATACAAATATATTTTTATCAACTATAGTGATCATATATTTCTAATTCTTTATATATTTATAGTAATATATTTTATGAAATTACTTTATTAAAAAAGCAACATAGCATATGTTTTTCTATATGCTTAAACTTATAATTGTAAGGATACGTGTTTATTTAAACCATTAAAAGGGTACACAAAATTATATAATTGGATAATTCCAAACTATATTAAAAATAATGGCCTGAGATATATGATGAAAAATGTTTAAATTAATTAAAACTTAAGGCAGTTTAGATAAATTGCCATAAAAAGCAAACGTAATGTTCCTTTAATAATGATATCCTATCATTATTACATATTAATTTAAATAATCAGAATAATCAGAATGTGCTTAGATGCAGCTTTTGTTAGGTTCAATATATATATTTTATATAAAAATAATATGATGCCAAATATCGACATATTAAAGATAAAATATCATTACAATGGCTGAGAAAGCAGTAAGTATATGTGTTTGTCTTTACATCGTTTGAATGTTGCACTACCTATAAATTACTATTAAATTGTATTTAAACACCATTTTATTGATATTTATTTTTATTTAAATTTTTAAACATACTTTTTTAGTGTAAATTACTTCTCGATGTTGATAAATATTTTACCAATGAAATTGTCGATGTGACAAAATTTAATAATTCCGGTTTATTCACATATAAATGTCCCCTAAAAGGAAAAGAAAATAAATGCATAAATAATAATGAAAGAATTAACGCTTTGGGAGTGCATTTATACCAAAAATTGAGTAGCATTGCTAATGATTTTAAAGGAAAAGGAGATAATGGCAATCGGCATATTGAGATTTTTATAATGTGGCTAGGAAATAAATTATTTAAGATAGATAACGATTATAAACCAACTTTGGAAGAATCTTATAAAAAGCATTTAATGAATTATATGGGGAATTATAATTATTGGAGAGTTATAGATAGTAAAAAGGAATATAAAATATCTAATGTTTGGTATATGAGTGAATTGTATAACTTACTCAATTGTATATGCAATATAGTTATTGAATATAAAAAAAACTCGAATAGTAAGGAAATTGGAACGATATCCAAGAAATGCCACCAGAAATTTACAAATATTTATAAATATATTAAATATTGTTATTCATATTTTCATTTATTAAAGTTCTTAAAAAATATATATGATGGTATTAGAAATGATACTATTCAAAAAGAGGCTGCTAGAAAAGCCGCTATTAGAAAAGCTGCTGCTAGAAACGTCGCTATTATAAGTGATACTATTAAAAAAGCTAATATTCCCCCCCAAATAAAAAGTTCAAAACAACTATTAGAAAATGTATTGAATACCTCGACGGTTTCTCTTATAGATCTAACTCCATCAGATTGGGATCAAAGGTTTCCGAATGATTCTGATAATATAACTGATTTACATACTCAAAAATGTGTTAATTCATATCATGAATTTGTGGAACACGTGGAAAAAGAAATATCAAAAGACACACCGGCACCACAATCCAAACCAGAGCCACGATCAGCATCTCAAAAATCAGAGACAAGTCCTCAAAGTGGAACAAAGGATTCAGGCACTCAGAAAGGAAATTCGGATAGTCAAGGTTATGGAAAAGGAGGGGCAAATAATTCATCAGGAAGTACAGGTGATGGACCAGGTAATGGAGCAAGTGGTGGACAAAGTGATCAAGGAGGTTCAGTTGGTGGGTCAAAAGCATCAGGGGATCAGGTTCCAACACATCCATCAGGAAAATCCAATGGAGATTGGCTAGGAAATTTGGGAATGAGTTTGAATCTTACGGATTATATCTCTAGTGTTTCCGGTATATATGAATCTTCAAAAAACATTTTAACAAATACCGCTAATCAAATCACGAGTGCATATAATAGTGCTAAGGCCATTGCGCAAGATACTTATAATAAAACTGTGAACATTGCAAAAGATGCTTATAGTGCAACTACTAATTATATCGGTGGTGCTGTTAATAGTATAACTACACAATTTAATCAATTCGGCACTTCTCAATTAGGTGATAACCAATCTGGATCCAATAGTTTAGGGGGTGAAGTGGATACATCTGATCAGTCACAACAAAAATCACCATCTCCACTACAATCTCTACCACTATCTCCATCAGATTCACAAACTCGATCAGATCCACCATCACCAAAATCAATCGATTCACAGAATAGCTCTACATCAATTCAACAAATTGCACCTAATGGTGGAAATATGGGATCTCAAACACCACCATCTGGTCGAGGTACATTATCAATTTCTGGTAGTAATCCTTCAAATACAAAAAAAGAAAACGTAATTACTGTAGCAAATGTTAAAATAAAAGAAGCACCATCAATATGGTGTATAAGACCGAATACCAAATGTGACATAACGGGTATTAGTATTATAGTTATTTCAATATTCGCTTTTTTAGTAATTATGTATAAGGTAAATAATATACAATTAGTAAATATAATATATTTAACATTTATTTTATACATAAATATGATTTCCCCATTTTTATGTTAGTATCTGTCACTTGGGTGGACAAGCAAATCTAAGAGAAAAAAAAGCATAAAAAAGGTTATAAATTCAATTGGAGGGAAAAGACCGGTTCAAATAATTATAAAATCATATGATAGGAACAAAGACCTAAAACCGATTATAAATTCAGTTGGTAGCAAACAAGATTCATTATTAAATATATACAAACTTATGCAGGCTGATCCTGTACCATTTATTAATTTATTTTTTTTGTTAATTTTTTTTGTTTATAAAAAAAAAATAAATTATTTAGAATTATAAATTTAATTAATAATTTTTTTGAAGTTATACATTTAATATTAATTTATATTTTATTAATTAATGCTTTGTTTTTATTGGGGTTGAATTTTAGACTCTTCATACAATAAATTAATATTTTCATACTTGATATATATTGGGAAACATGAAACTATTTAAAATAGTTAAAATGAACATATATAAGTATGTTTTATGATATGCTTTGTTAGTAAATTTCCTAGTAACTTCCAAAAGTTATGTATATCGAATTATGTTATTATTCTAAAATATATAGATATAAATGAGCAAAATATTGTATTAATAATTAGGCACTAAAATAATTTAAAATTATGGCAATACAATATGGCTATTATATAAAATATATTTATAGGAATTACATGTTTTAATTAATTTACTTGAATTTTTTAATATTGTTTGTTATTATACATATATAAATTAATAAATCTGTATGCTAAATATTTCGTTTTGCGGAGAATAATATATATATTTTTTTTAATATTTTATTCTAAAACAATGAAACAAGGGGAATTACTAATTGGTTTATAGTATTTTTCTTGAGTGCATTAATTGTCTCATTGTAGTATACAATGCTATAACTGAAACAACAATAATAATATTAGATTAATATATTATCAAATATGAACAAATATATTGCTTTTACTCGATACACTATATGGGTATAAATCCATTATATATATTATTAAACGGTGGATAAAATAAAAATAATATGCATACAAGATCATATAAAATATTATAACACATATTTAAGCAAGCTTTAATGTGGTAATATTAGAATCAAGATGATCAAGCAATATAACATTAATTTTATTAATAATTCTATAATTTCCATTAAAAATGAAAATATTTAATTATAGAAACAAATAAAGTTTTATTATAAAATATACAATACATAATATATGTTTAGGTTATAAGTGTAAATGTGCACTTAAAATGGTAACCCATGTTATATCGCATCCCCATATAATCCAGTATTCTAATCAAGGTATTAACACAATTTTTAAATAAAAATTAATACATTTAAATTAAATTGTACGAAACAATTATATTTATTTTATTTATTGTTTAAAATATCTTTTATAATTAATTATATATTAAATAGATAAGAATGAAAAAAATAATATACAATTTATATAACTAACTATTACACAAAAACGAATTTATATTCAATTCATTTTAATTGTAATACCTCAATTAACTTAATTTCTATATTATGTGTTTTTAATTTAAAAAATTAGATAAGATATGCACTCAAAATTATTCATTAATTATATTTATATATAAGAAATGTTAGCACATAAGCAAAGTTATTACATATTCTAAAATGAATTATTAGTTTATATATTAATTAAGAAAATTAAGCATATTATATGTCATTTATTTAGAAAAAGAAATTATTAAATTATTCTCAATATTAAATTTAAACACAAATTGTTTTTATATTTATTAGAAATAATATAAAAAGTGTAGTATTTCAAATTGAATAATAACATATATCAATACATGGAATTCAAATAATGAGATACAAATATATTTTTAACAATTATAGTAATAATACATTTCTAATTCTTTATATATTTATAATAATATAGAATTTCTGGCTTCTTTGCTATAAATATAGAAAATACATAGTTTTCTATATAAAGTGTATAATAATTAGGAGATATGTTTTATTTAAACTCATGAAAGATTACACAAAATTATATAATTGGGTTATACCTGTTACTATTAAAAATAGTGATTTTGTGTATATGCTGTATTTTACATCTAAGACAAAATATTTTAAATAAATAAAAATTTAAGATAATTAGGATATTTGTGGTAAAATAAAATATATCTTTGGTAATAATATTACACTATTATTCTATATTTAAATAATAAATATAATAGGAATATGTTTGATTTACGATATTAACTATGCATATAACTTAAGTAGTTGTATAACTTGTTTGACACGTATATATGTTTTACATAAAATATAAAATGATGTTAATTAATCTACAAATTAAAACATAACTCCATTGTAATGGACATAAACGCGGTAAATATATTTTTTTTTAGATAAAAATAATTTATTATATTCCATGTTTTACATGAGCTATTAATTATCATTAGTTTCATTTTAATAAACTGTTCGTTAATAAACATTTTATTATTTTTTTTTAAATGTTTTTTAGTGTGGTACATTTCGTGAACTTGATGCACTTTTTATCAAATATATGGGCAATGAGGACGAATTTAACAATGAATATGGATCATATAATGAGTATTGCCCTGTAAAAAATGGGCTTAGAAAATGTGAAAATGATTATGAAAAACTGACCGCAATTTCTGGATATGCATATAAGGAATTTTTGCAAAATGATAATATCGATCTAGAAAGTGAAAATGACCTAAGTGCTGATTTTTTGGTCATGGGATTGTGTGATATATTATATAAACTATCAAAAGATCCAAATATATCTCTAAAAGATTCATTTGAGAAATATTTAGGTAAACCTATAGGTAGTTTTAATTATTGGAACATCTTACGTAATAAAAAGTATTTTATTGGTTCTAACATTGGTATTATGAATGGGTTTTATCTTTTATTTAAGGAAATGTGCGAAACAATTAATACATATGAAAAACCTGGTGTACAACAATACCAATACGTAAACAGTGCTACTCAATGCTATATTATGTATGAAAAACTTTATAATGTTGTTAGTCGGTGTGGTCCGTATCTTCGATTATTGGATCATTTCAAAACAATATATAATGGGTTTATCGATGCTGCTATTAAAGACAATAACTACGACGAATCCTTACGTAGTAAGCTTATAAAACTTTCATCGATAGATACAACCAAGCTTGGATATGAATTCAATAGCAAAGGATGCCAAAAGCTGCATAATAAGTTAGCTCAAACAACTCCAAAAATTATAACACTAGCAACTAAAATGTTAAAGGATGATGGAAAAAGAATGAACGATGAAGGATCTCAAAGTGCAGAAGATAATGATGATGAAGATGATGACAATTTAGATTTAGATGAAGAAGAAGATGGTTTTGAACTAGATGAAGAAGACGATGATTTTGAATTAGATGATGATTTGCAAAATCCCCTCCAAGAAACACCATCAGTACCTGCACCAGGGGCACAACAACCTACACAATCAGCATTAGAACCTGCAAAACCAGTATCTACACCATCTGGAACATCATCAAGCATACCTGGCAATGGAAGTGATACAACAGGAAGTAAAGATAAAATAGTAGACGGTACCCAAAGCCAAGAAAATACTAAAGGGAGTGAACAAACAGATACAAGTGGTGGCACAGAAAATAAAGCGAATCTCAAAAACGATCCAAGTACTCATCTCTTAACTTCAGATACCAATCAAGGAAATTCAAATGATGGATTGGTTGGTGGGACAGGAGATACAAATAAGGGAGCATTAAATACAGATGATGGGCAAGATGATAAAGGAGGGCAAGTAGGTGGATCAAATGGTGATCAAGTAAATCAAAGAAGTTTAGGGAGTTCAGGAGATGGATCAGGCAGTGATCCAGTAGAAAAAGGATCTCAAAGTATGTCAGGGGATCCTGTTGATACTGGGCAATCCTTTTTTAGGATCACATTAAAAGGCATAGACAAATTAAATACTGGTTTCAAGTTTTTTGAAAAACATAAGAAAAAAATTGTAGAGGCCAAAGAAACTATTAATAATTTATATAATACATCTATGTCTAATATAAAAACTGCTTACGATAACTCTAGGAAAATTTTAAATAGCATTATTGATAATATAAGTAATCAACCTGAAAAAGTAAACATGCCTTCTACATTAGATGGTAATAGATTAGGATCAGGCGGCACAGGGGCCGGGCCACCCACACCTAATAACTTACCAACGCCTCAAAAAGATTCTCCTCAAAGTCCGCCAGGAACGCTACACAATCTTAAGGAGCAAACTAGCGGACCCCAATTGTCCAAGGACTCACCTGGAAACCAAAGTTCTGATCAAAATGATCAAGGAGGATCTAAATTACCAGTGATAAGTCCAGTGGTTAAATCAGGAAATCCAGGAGCTGAAGTAAAAGGAAATGGAGCAACAGGAATGGGTGATATATATGTACTCAAAGAATACAAACAAATTGGAATTTCAATTATAGTTCTTTTAATACCCATTGCTTTGGGTATTATGTATAAGGTAAATAAAAATAAAATTATGAAGTATACAATTTTTAAAATATTTCCTTAGCATAAAATATTATATATTTTTCATAATTTTACGTTAGTATTTGTCATATGGATGGAGAAAAGAATTGAAGAAAAAAAAAAACATGAAAAAGGTTATAAATTCAATTGGAGGAAAAAGACCGGTCCAAATAATTATAACTTCATCGAGTCATAAAAAACAAACTAAAAAATCTATAAATTCCGTTCATAGGAAAAAACCTCCATTATTAAATATATACAAACTTGTGCAGGCTGATCCTATACCATTTATTAATTTATTTTTTTTGTTAATTTTTTTTGTCTATAAAAGAAAATACGATTTTTTGGAATTATAAATTTAATTAATAACTTCTATTTTGGGATTAATATTCCATGAACCTTATTTTAAAACTCGATATAATTATTAAAAATTATAAATAAGTAAATTAGTTTATTACTATTATTATAGGTAAATGAACTCATAAGTATAATTAAAAAATATACTTATATAATTATAATACGAAATTATATATTATTATAATATATATATAAAGATGATGTTGTTAGAATGGTTCACTTAATTTTCAATTATATATTTATATAATTCTAAGAATAAAAACATTACTAAAATAATGAATGAATAAAAAATATATTTTTATAAAATTACTTATTATTTAAAAAATTAATAGTAATATTTTTAAAAAATATAATAATTGCCCCCCTTAAATCCTTGTTATATGCTACATACAATTGTTTTCTATAAATATTCGATAAAAAAAAATATATATATATTTCTAACAAAGGTATATAAACATATGTGTTATTGATTGAATGATAAATCAATAACATATAAGAGTGCATTACAAATGTATCAATGTTACATATATTGTTAATGATAAATTTGGGGATATACGGCTTTATATTTTAAAAGACTGGATCAATGGAAAAAGGGTTAAAGACTCAATTATATTAAATGTCTTTTATTATTCCATATTTTCACGTACTATATTATCAGTTTTTAGTGAATTGCAACTTTTTAAATTTAAAATATCATTATTTTATCTTAAGATTTTTAATAAATTACTTGGATCATATATATTGATAACTATAACAATAGAATATATATGATATAATGAGCAATGCATAACATTTAGCGAATATTATATATATAAAAAGAGCAAATATATTTTATTTTATCCTCTCAAAGTGGAATATAACAATCTAATTACACATATTTTTTTATCATGGTTTAAAATTTACATCAATACTTATTTATGCATTATATATTTAATATTTACTAAGTATTATTTAAAAAATAATATGTATTTAAAGACTTATTTAACCTTATAAACAGCTCAATAAATACGTTTTCAGTACTAATTTGTGTTTTAAACCATAGGAAAGATGCTCAAAATATATTATAAAATAGCCCAATAAGGTATATTTCTAAATTGAAGTATATAGGATTAAAAATAAAGTTATTGGATTTATTAAAATTGGTTATGAATTTATCTATATTAAATAAAAATAATATAAATTTATGTAATTTGAATAGAAAATGAAGCATGTAACTTAATTTAAAAATACTATAATCTTAGAAACAACTATATAAAACTGTAATATGTCGTATTAAATAACTATTTATATATTTTTAAGGATTATAGTAATAATAGCATTTTTTGTATAAATGTATCATATATACATATGGCAAAAGAATATTAAGCAACTCTCCATTTAAAGTAATTTAGATAATGCCATAAAATAAGTATAGGATGTTTAACGAAATATAATTGGTATGCAATGAACTTAAATAGATACAACAAATATTTACGTAATATATATAAATATTATTACCCCTCATAATCTCCAAATTATGGCAACTCCATGTTCTAATTTTAAGAATACGGTATACAATTTTTTAAATAAAATATTCTCTTAGCATGTGTTTTATATGTTATATCGCCAATAGATTATATTATTTTTCATTTTATTAGCATTTATATTAATACGTTTTTTGTTTAATTCATAAAATATATTTGTAGTATTATGACATTTATAAAATCAATCACTATTTTTGGGAGAATGATAAAGGTCAATTAGTAGCTAATACAAAATGCAAAGATTTAATCCACAAATATTGTCATTACGGGAATCACTCAGGAAATGATAATTGTCGTGATTATTTAGAAATGACTAGTTCTAGTGTTATTTATTTGCTAAAACATTTAAAGGATAAGTATAAATTAGAATATGATAAACTTGCCGAATACGCTATTTTATGGTTAAGTTACAAACTAAATAAAAGTAAAAAAAATACATTCAAAAATCTAAATGAATTTTATACTAAATATATTGAAAAAAATATGTGTTATGATAAGAAAATAACAAATAATGATAGTATGACTTATAAGGAAATTATAAATACAAAAAAAGATTTGATGGATATGAATATTAAAGAAATATCTAAATTTAATCTCCCATTTAATATATTATTTTATTTGTATTATGCAATTCATGATGAATATTGGGATTACACAGAATATCCGAAGTATGCTATAAATTTTGCTAATAAATTTGAAGAACTCAGTAAAAATTCTAATAATATAGAAAACAGTTCATATAATAATTTATTATCTACATTATCAAATGATTATAATAATTTAAAAAATATATGTAATCATGGTAGATGTACCAATTTTCCATCTCTTCCAAAAATAGAACCTAAAAAAAATTCTGTAGAAGATCCTGTAGACATTTCTGAAAATCTTTCTGCAGTAAGTACTGAAGCTACATCATCAAGCTCGTCGATATTAAACACAGTAATTCCAGGTTTATCGACATTTTCTGTAATACCAGTTTTCTTGGGAGTTGCTTATAAGGTAAATAACAAGGAATTAAAAACTATAATATTTAAATTATATTTTTGTGATCTCTTATATGCGTTTATCAAAAAATATATAATAATTTTCCCATTTTTATATTAGTATTCATTATTTGGAATTGATAAACTATTTCAAAGACAATATTTAAGAAAAAATTTTAAAAAAATAAAGAAGAAAATGAAGCTTAATATATGATTCGAAGAATAGTGGTTAGTCCAGGAACAATAATAATGATTGATACATGTTAAGTAACTGTCTATTTGGAAACAAGTCATTTTTGACCATAATTTTGGATCATAATTTTTGTGTCTATAAGAATATTTAAATAATATAATGAATAAAATATAAAATTACTATGCATATTATTGCATGTTTGCATTGTATTTTGCCTATTTTTTATATGATTTTATGTAGTGGGTCAGGGTTAAGGTTAAGTACCACAATACATTTTATTTGTATAATTTTGAATGATTTGATAATATTTATTAGTTTAATGAATTATCTTAAACATATATAGACAAATTATAACAATTGAATTTGTGGTAATATAACTTAATGGTAAATGAGGTGAAATACTCATTTTTTGTATTTATTGTTAATTTGTGGTTAATCATTTATGGGGCAATCGATCAAATGTCGGAATCGATATAGACAGATGATTTCAGAGGATCGATTTGATTTTATAAAATACCGTCGATTTAAATACTTTAATATTTATTATGAGAAATTGTGGGGAAAATGGAAGTAAAGAAAAAACATAAAAACATTTGTAAATTTAGTTGATAAGAAAATGGAATTAATTAATATAGAGAATGTTATGCAGACTGATTTCCTCCATTTATTAATTTATTTTTTTAATTATAAAAGGGAAAACATTATTTATATGATAAATTTGGGGATATATGGCTTTATATTTTAAAAAATTGGATCGATCGAAAAGGGTTAAAAATTCAAAACATGTTAAATATCTTTGTATTATTCCATATTAGCATGTGTTATATTATCAGTTCTTAGTAAATTGCAACTTTTTAAATTTAAAATAGCATTATTTTATCTTAGGGTTTTTAATAAAATACTTGGATCATATACATTGATAACTATAGAAATAAAATATATTTCTAAATTGAAGTATATGAATAAAAATAAAGTTATTGAATACATTAAAATCGGGCATGAAATTATCTATATTAAATACAAATAATATAA
This sequence comes from Plasmodium vinckei vinckei, assembly GCF_900681995.1. NCBI lineage: Eukaryota > Apicomplexa > Aconoidasida > Haemosporida > Plasmodiidae > Plasmodium > Plasmodium vinckei. Next base: position 613,866 of record NC_051294.1, read on the forward strand.
ATTTATTTAATTTGAATAGAAAATGGAGCATGTAACTTAATTTAAAAATATTATAATTTTAGAAAAATATATATTATAAAAAACAACTATATAAAACTGTAATATATCGTATTAAATAACTATTTATATATTTTTATGGATTATAGTAATAATAGTATTTTTTGTATAAATGTATCATATACATATGGCAAAAGTATATTAAGCAACTCCCCATTTAAGGTAATTTAGATAATTGCCATAAAATAATTATAGCATGTTTAACGAAATATAATTGGTATGCAAAGAGTTTAAATAGATACAACAAATATTTACGTAATATATATAAATATTATTATCCCTCATAATCTCCAAATTATGACAAACTCAAGTGATTATCTTAAGGATCTGGTATACAATTTTTAAATAAAATATTCTATTCGCATGTGTTTTATATGTTGTATCGCCCATAAATTATATTAATTTTCATTTGATGAGCATTTATATTAATACGGTTTTTTGTTTAATTCATAAAATATATTTGTAGTATAATGATATTTTTGAGATCAATAACTATTTTTATGAGAATCAGAAAAAAGATGGAAAAACATCTATAATAACTAAAAACCAAATCCACTATTATTGTCATAACGAGAATGGATCAGCAAATGGTCTTTGTAAAAATTATTTTGAAATGGCTAGTTCTGGTGTTATTCATTTGCTAAAAAATTTAAAGAATAAGTATGATTTAGAAGATGATAAACTTGCCGAATACGCTATTTTATGGTTAAGTTATAAACTATATATAAAGGAAAATAATACAGCCAGAAATTTAAATGATTTTTATGATAAATATATAGTAAAAAATAAGTGTTATAATGAGAAAATAAAAAATAATGGTAGTACGACTTATAAGGATATTATAAATAGAAAAAAAGATTTGATGGATAATAATGAAATATCTAAATTTGATGATCCATTTGGTACATTATTAACATTGTATTATGTAATTAATCAAACATATTGGAAATGCACAACATATTCGGATTATCCTCAAAAGTTTGTTAATCAATTTAATGTACTCAACAATGACCCTAAGAATATAGAAAAAAGTTCATATAATAAATTGTTATCTAGATTATCAGATGATTATAAAAATTTAAAAAAAATATATCATGATAAAGTTAAATCTTGCAATTTTCCAGATCTTCCACCATTATCCCCCCAAAAAAGTTCTGTAGAAAAGTCTGTAGACAGTCTTGGAAAAGGTGTTGAACAAACATTGGTGGAAACTCCTGAAGGTACATCATCAAGTTCGTCGATATTAAACACAGTAATTCCAGGTTTATCAACATTTGCAATACCGGTTTTCTTGGGAGTTGCTTATAAGGTAAATAATAAGGAATTAAAAACTATAATATTTAAATTATATTCATTAAATACATGCAAACTTTAATAGCATATGCTTCTTAACATTTATATTAGTATTCATTATTTGGAATTGATAAACTATTTCAAAGACAACATATAAAAAAAAAATTAAAAAAAACAAAGAAGAAAATGGAACTTAATATATGATTCGAAGATTAACGATTATTCCAGGAACAATAATAATGATTGATATATGTTAAGAATATGTCTATTGGAAACAAGAAAATTTTGACGATATTTTTGGATCATAATTTTTGTGTCTATAAGAATAATTAAATAATATAATCAATAAAATATAAAATTAATATGCATATTATTGCATTTTTGTATTGTTTTTGTATAATTTGTATATGATTTTATGTAGTGGGTCAGGGTTAAGATAGTGTTTGTGGAACCCATAAATGGGTTAAGGTTAAGTACCACATTACATTTTATTTGTATAATTTTTAATTATTTGATAATATTTATTAGTTTAACGAATTGTTTTAAATATATATATGAAATAAATTATTAAAAGTAATCGAATTTGTAGATTTTAATATATTTATATTGTATTGATTATTTGGGTTCTATAAAGGCTTTCAAAGACAAACCTTAAGGACCAAAATATAAATAATAAAGAAAAAAGTAAATTATATGTTAATTTGAGTATTTCGATTGTTATATAATTAATTATTAACAAATTTAAAGTTTTATGATAATAATAAAACAATAAAAGTACGAAACATAAATTTTGATCGGTAAAAAAAGTGATCGAACTAATATAAAGGGGAATCACATAGAAAATATAATTGAATTATAAAATTAATTATTTGATTTCGTCATGAAATTAAACATATTTAATATATTTTTATACAAAAAGAACGATAAATTATATACTAAACAATCATTTTAAAACAGTCAAAATGTTGTGATTGTAATTTAAATAGGCATTCTGTATAAAGATAAATTAATTTTATTAATATATGGATCGGAATATTAAAGTGTTGAAACACCTTTACTTGGAGGATATTTTTATTCATTATTAGGTGTAATTTTTTTTGATAACTCTGTGATTTTTTTAAATTCATCAGTTCTATGTTTTAAATTTCGGGAAACCTCGTTAGGATTGCCATTATCATAGATCTACGAAAAAAAATAGATAAATATATAAAATATGTCAATATTTTGTATGTGAATATCATATAATATATGAGTTATATAGAAAGTAAATTTTGATAAATGGTAAAATAAGAAAAAATGATTATGGTATTATTTTTTGAGATTGCTTACAGCGTTGATATAGGTAATACGAACTTGATCATATTTTTCGTCGTTTTTAATTATAAATCCGGCTATATTATCACCATATTTGTTTAATGCTTCTACAGGATGAATATCAGTTTCGATTAATTTTTGATTTTTGTAAACGTCTTCCAATTCAGTTTCTTTATTGATTTCACCATCAAAATCTAGAACTCTTGAAGGACATATAATTACAGTCATATCGTCATTCTAGAAAATTAATGAATAAAAAATATATGTATTGTGTAAATTAATGAATAATAATATGAATAATAGAATTTTTAGAAAAATAATGGGAAAAAAATGTGGTTACATAATTTCTTGAGGCTAAAGAATATATTTTTTTGTTTGATGTATTATCAGGATCTGTGTTAAGTTTTTCAATTAAGACTTTGTCTTTGCAGTATAAACGAGCAACTTTTCCTAAAAAATGATAATTTTGGAGATATAAATGAAATATTATGAATATAAGAAAATATTAATGAAAATAATGGATAAAGAATAGTAAAATTTAAAGATACGTAAAATAGTGATAAGGACATATTATATTTCTTGATTATTTTTTATGTACCGTTAATAATTTTTTCATCAGGATTTTTGTCGTATTTGTAATCCCAGTATTGCCTTACTGCATTTTTGTACTAATGAAAAAAAAGTATATGGATAAATATAATAATGATTATTTAATTTTAAGTTATTTTTATATGTTAAAATTGGGTGTTATTTTATACCTTAGAGGAATATGGAATGGTAATATCAAGTCTTCCAATATTCATATTTCCAATTTTCTTAATATATAATATTCTATCACTTTCTATACCATAGTCCGAGAATTCCTGTACATCAGCATCAGCAAGTTTTAATAAAATATCTTTAGAATTTTCTGAATAAGTTAGTGCTTCTATAGCTTCATCAATGTTGCCATTTGTCTCTTCTTTGTATTGTTGATATCTTTCATTGGAAATATTATTGGTGAAAGAGATATAATTTTTAATGAGTAAAAAAAAAAGAAAGAAATTTATAAAATGGTAATATGAATATTTAATAATTATAAAGTCATGGATTTCACGAGTATGGATATTTATATTATATGTGTATATTTTTTCATTTTTTCATTTTTTCATACACTGATAATGGTCTATGGCGGAGGGAGCAGTTTTCTGTACAGCCTTTTTCAACAGCTTCGCTTGCATATGCTCCATTTTGCATATATCCTGAGAGAGCTAAAAGTGCTAAAGCAACCTTAATATATATTTTATTCATTTTTATATTTGATAAGTAAAATATTAATTTAAAAAATTTAAAAAGACGTTATATAAGTATATTTAAAATAGAAGGGAAAGAATTTGCGAAAAATTTATAAAAAATTAATAAATATTTAAAAAAAAAAATAATAAATATTAAAAAAAAAAATAATAAAAAATAAAAAAATAAATTTATATAATTATTTAAACAGTAAATTTTTTATTTAAATAAATTCATTTCTAGGGAAGAGAAATAACGTACAAAAATTATAGAATGTGAAAAATATTTTTTTTTGAATTTTTCTAATACAATAATATTTTATATGTTACAACACAGGTTCAGGGTTCAGGGTTCAGGGTTTAGGGTTTAGGGTTCAGGGTTTAGGGTTTAGGTTTTAGGGTTCAGGGTTTAGGGTTTAGGGTTCAGGGTTTAGGGTTTAGGGTTCAGGGTTTAGGGTTTAGGGTTCAGGGTTTAGGGTTTAGGGTTTAGGGTTCAGGGTTTAGGGTTTAGGGTTCAGGGTTCAGGGTTTAGGGTTCAGGGTTTAGGGTTTAGGGTTTAGGGTTCAGGGTTTAGGGTTCAGGGTTTAGGGTTTAGGGTTTAGGGTTTAGGGTTTAGGGTTCAGGGTTTAGGGTTTAGGGTTCAGGGTTTAGGGTTTAGGGTTCAGGGTTTAGGGTTTAGGGTTCAGGGTTTAGGGTTCAGGGTTTAGGGTTCAGGTTTTAGGGTTCAGGGTTTAGGGTTCAGGGTTTAGGGTTTAGGGTTCAGGGTTTAGGGTTCAGGGTTTAGGGTTTAGGGTTTAGGGTTTAGGGTTCAGGGTTTAGGGTTTAGGGTTTAGGGTTTAGGGTTCAGGGTTAGGGTTTAGGGTTCAGGGTTTAGGGTTCAGGGTTTAGGGTTAGGGTTTAGGGTTCAGGGTTTAGGGTTTAGGGTTTAGGGTTTAGGGTTCAGGGTTTAGGGTTTAGGGTTTAGGGTTCAGGGTTTAGGGTTTAGGGTTTAGGGTTCAGGGTTTAGGGTTTAGGGTTTCAGGGTTTAGGGTTCAGGGTTTAGGGTTTAGGGTTTAGGGTTTAGGGTTCAGGGTTTAGGGTTTAGGGTTCAGGGTTTAGGGTTCAGGGTTTAGGGTTCAGGGTTTAGGGTTCAGGGTTCAGGGTTTAGGGTTCAGGGTTTAGGGTTTAGGGTTTAGGGTTTAGGGTTCAGGGTTTAGGGTTCAGGGTTTAGGGTTTAGGGTTAGGGTTTAGGGTTTAGGGTTTAGGGTTCAGGGTTTAGGGTTCAGGGTTCAGGGTTTAGGGTTTAGGGTTCAGGGTTTAGGGTTCAGGGTTTAGGGTTCAGGGTTTAGGGTTCAGGGTTCAGGGTTTAGGGTTTAGGGTTTAGGGTTTAGGGTTCAGGGTTTAGGGTTTAGGGTTTAGGGTTCAGGGTTTAGGGTTCAGGGTTCAGGGTTTAGGGTTCAGGGTTTAGGGTTCAGGGTTTAGGGTTCAGGGTTTAGGGTTCAGGGTTTAGGGTTTAGGGTTCAGGGTTTAGGGTTTAGGGTTCAGGGTTTAGGGTTCA